>NC_026153.1:10147946-10152627 GCF_000512975.1 Sesamum indicum
ATATTAGTATATAATTTTTGAAAAAAGATAATCAAATCATAAAAAAAACAACTGCATTGCGTTTCATTTGTAATAATTTTATTTTATTGTAACCGAATAATTTAGAATAAATGCACAATGCTCATTTTGATAAATGTTTATATTAATAAAAAAAAATTGTTCTTATTTGATGAATATTTTTGAGTATAAGATTTTTAAAATTTTTACATTAGTTTTCCTTCTTGATCTATTTTTCTCATACTAAAGAAACGCAAGTATTTGAGATATATTCTCATTCCGATCATACCAAACAATTTGAAGAAAAACTACTATTCTTTCCTTCCTCCTCGCCTTTTCACTCCCCCTCCCCATTTTACTTCACTTTTTCTCTTATTCGAAACAAACAAACTCTTAGTTTTGGTTCACTTTTACAAGTTTTTATACTGGGGAACGACATACAATTATCTGACTCCTTTTTTTGAGTTTACTCGCCGTCGCGGCATGCCACATCCATATGCATATAATAAAATAATAATTTTTACACTTTAAAATATATTATAATTCAAAATGAATATTATTTTTTTTATAAAAATCAACTTAAGTGTAATATTGACATAATAAAATTTTGGTGTAATGATGTCATAAATTGCTGTTTGAAAGTGAAAAATGCCTTTCTCTACCCTCCCTAGAGGTTTGGCATAATGACAAATATCTCCTCATTATTTAAAAAATTACGAATACCCTCTTGATTTTAACTTCCGACTAACAACGAGCCCATTTCGTTAGGTTTCTATCTAATTTTTGAGGTAAACTGACAAAAGCCCTTTTGAATTATAAATTATAATTTTATATATATTTTATAATTTTTTAAGATATTTTGTGGATTAATATTTCCTCTAAATTATTTATTTTACCATCCTCAAAATTTTTTATATATTTTTTTATTTTTAAAAAAAAATTAACAAGGGTAAAATAGTAATGTCTACTTCACCGTCTAGGAGCTACATAATTATTTTTAATTTGAGGGGGGTATTTGTAATTTTTCAGACAATGAGAGGGTTTTCATAACCATGCCAAACGTCAGGGGACAATTGTAATTTATCCTTTATATTAACTAGACGTCATGGCACGTCGTCCCTGCGTGCATATTATAAAATATTTTCATGTTTTAAGGCATATTATAAATAAAAATAAAATATATAAACTAACAATTCACATTTCAAGAAAAAAAAAAAGAACCGACTTAAGGTATTATCATACACAACAAAAGATTTGGTATAATGATGTTAAAATGAAGTTTAATCATTTTTATTTTTTTGCTTTAAAAAAAGTAACCGTCGTGTTTATACCCACATTTGTTATAAGGGTATAACAATTATATTTAAAAATTATTATGATGGCATCATTAACTGCTATTTATAAGTGTAAATTATCTTTATTTAATTTTTATATTAGTATAGATATAAATAGCGACGTTAGTACAGTCAGTTTGTTTCATTATGTTTAGTTTTATTTTTAGAGTCTTTTGTTTTGTGTTTTGGAGATAAAGAGAGAAAAATAGAGATAAATAAGTGTGTATTGGAGATAGAGTGTATGTTTGGATTTATTTTTAGAGGTAATTTAAAATATTTTAAAATAAGTGGTGTATGTTTGTTGTTAGAATTTGAGAGACAAAAGTCACTGTTTATCGTCAAATCGTGTCTCTTTTATATATTTTTATATATAAATATGTATATATATAAATACTTTATGTTTAATGTTTATTTTTTGAAGACAAAAATTACTGTTCATTATCAAATCATATTTCTTTTATATTATATTTATATATATATAAGTGTGTATATAACTATTATATATAGAAAATTCAAAAATAAAAAAACACACAAACAATGTGTGAAAACAAAGAGACAAAATTCAACCTATATTTGGATTTGTTTTTTGGCCCATTTCTGAGATGGACCAAAACCAAGTCCATATTTGGTTTCATATTTTACACACCTTATCTAGGTGTGTATTTACTTTGCTTGGCTTTTGAGCCCAAGCAAAATTTTTGCAACTTTTTTTTTTTTAATGTTTTTCTTCTTTCCTCTCTCTTTTCTTCTTTCCTTCTCTGTTCTTCTTTCATCTCTCTTTTCTTCTGTCAAGTTTCAACAACCATCGCGTCCTCTTCTCTATCGTTCACGTGGCCGCTGCGTTTAGTGGCCGCCGCCACCGAGTCAACGCCATTGTTATCTGCCATGCACGAGGCCTCAGATTTGTTGCCAGTCGTCGTTGGTTGCTGTTGTTGATTTGGAGATTCAGTCTGCGAGAAGAGAACGCCTGCTGCATTTACGAGTGAAGGCCGTGATCGTCGGTCGTCGCACGCAGCCGTTAGGGATGCGCCGCACGCGCGCCCCCCAAATCGGTCAGTCGCTGGATTTTGTTTAATCGTGACTTGTTTTTCATTGTTTAAATTTATGACCTTGTTTTGAATTTTCAAGTTCTATGGATTTCCACATATTGTTCAACAATACAATGGTGATTGACAAAAATTAGCACTGATTTCGTGAATTGCATTTTTTTTACTTATTTTCAGAAATTGATTTTGTTGTGTTGTATTGTACTATTTTGGCTCACTGTAGATAGGACAATAATTGAGGATTTCTTGCAGATGAGTATTGAAATGTATATCAAATATAGTGACTATACACTACAATATCGTACGATTACAATTTTTTTGATTTAACATTGCATTGATAATGGTTGCATTATTTTACTGATGCTAGTCAGTGTGGCAGTATTGAGTTTTTAACCTTTTCTACCTATGTGCTTTTCATTGCCTACTGTACATTTGCATTCACATGCCTCATAGTTCCAACTTTAGTACATTTCAGATAAATAAATATATGCTTTTCTAATGAAAAAAAGAGAAACTATTTTTAGATTAAAGGACATATTTGTCTTTACTAATATATTTTAAGATTGATATAGGTATCTATTTGATAATTATGGAAAAACTCAAGTATCAATCCAAACACTTGCAAAATTTCATATATCAATTTGATATGTATGAAAAAACTCGGTGCTCAATTGGATCATATACAAAAATTTATGTATCACAGTAATGCTAAAACTCAAGTACCAAAATAATTTTTGTTCTTTTTTAATGTGGTTAGATGTTATCATTTTTATTTTTAATTACTAGTACTATATTTTTTGTTAATTTTTACATAAAGACATTAGCAACTATTAATATAGGAGCAGTAATTTATAAAAAGTTAATCTAATTAACTTGTCCACCTCACATGACATAGAGGACCGAGATAGAAATATTAGTTTGTTTTAGTTTAATAATATAATATAATTCGTCATTCTTTTAAGGAATTTACTAAAAGAAAAAAATAAAAAAATATTTTTACAAAAATACAAAAAATATGATCGTGTCTCAATCCCACTCCTACTTTCAGGTTTGTAGTAATTAATTGATATATTGATATAACGTAGAAAATTCAAAAGTTGAATTTCATAGATTGTGAAATTGTAAATCATAAAATTTTTTCATTGTGGATATATAAATTACCGTGCTTATTTTTTACAACACTTTGATATATAAACCAACCCACAAAGATGCAGCAGCCAAACGACACTCGTTCTTCCCAGTCATCTTGGTATGAAAAAGTGGTATAGAACACGGAAATGGAACGCGTGTTCATTGAGTTAATGCATGAGGAGTTCATCTCACACCGACTCCAATCCTCCACATTTCCACCGTCGGTGTGGGCTTGTATAACTGAGAGAATGAACTCAGTTATGAGTCAGAGTTGTCTTTTTATGATGGTACAACTAAAAGCCAAAGTTAACAGACTGCACTGTGCTTGGCGTCTATTGAACAACATTTTGAGCAGGGGGACCGGGTGGGTGATAGAATCGCATTTTGTACTTATTTCATATAATATTTTAGCCTATTTTGTGATCAAATACTCCTAATTAAATATTATTTTACAGCATTAGGACAAAAGAATTGGAAAATGAAGAAAAGCACCAAAATGGAAATTCAAACACGACTCAAACTCAAATTCTGGCAAGAGTTTGGAACTGCTTGGACTACCTCTGATGAAGGAAGAGTTTAACTAGGATTATAATTTTATCTCTATAAGTCTTTTAGTTCAACTAGGAATCTACTTCTAATCCTAGTAGAACTAGGTATCTAGCTATTATAAATAGGTGATGTAATTCACTTTAAGAGACAACTTTTGAACTCTTCTATTTCTCTACGTTTTTATATTATTTTGCTTTTCATGCGTTCTTCCATGAGCATGTCTAGCTAAATCTCTCATTCCGGTCGAAGACTTGGTGAACGCTTAAATCCAACGGGTTGTGAGATCTAATTTATGCTTTCTACTTTTATTCATATTGGTATTTGTGTTGTTCTCTGTGCTTTTATTACAAATAATCTGATTTATTGTCAAGAATATTTGCCTAGCCAATTGAACTTTCAAATCCGTAATTGTTTGTTTAGTTCGATAACTAGTGGTAACACAACATAATTGATTATGTAGAAGTTTTCGATTATGTTGTGGGGAATGCACAATCTAACTTAAATAAATCCTCGTAGGAATTTATTGGTTAGAATTGGGCCTTTCTAGTTCTTAATGCTGTCGGTAAATTAAATCTTGAGGACGTCCCCAAGGTTGTTTACTGATTAGGGATTTAGTCAACGGAC
>NC_026153.1:10156615-10160316 GCF_000512975.1 Sesamum indicum
CTTATTTTTCCTACCCCCAAACCAAAGCCCCATTATAACCAAAATATAAGACCTCTTGATTCAAGTGTGTGCATATTTATAAGTGGTGGAGATTTTGGTGTATAATCAAGCCTATGGTGAAGCATTTTCATAGCAAGCATTTGAGCGAAACACTCAACCAAAAACGCTTGAGAGATTGGGAGATATGAGAGCATAGTCCACTTGTTTTCCATGCTTAGTTTTCATGAAGATCATCTAGTGAAAATTTGTTTAAAGCTTGCTGAGTTGTCTTTTATCATATGATGTACTATTCTTTGAACACTTAACTAGATTCTTGCTTGTTACTTTCGTCTGCGATCCATAAAGTTTGAACTTGTTCAACTATTTTATCTCTATTTCTTTGCATCGAGGACGAGCAAAGGGTTAAGTGGGGAGATATTTGATAGGATCGCATTTTGTGCTTATTTTATATAATATTTTAGCCTATTTTGTGATCAAATACTCCTAATTAAATATTATTTTGCAGCATTAGGACAAAAGAATTGGAAAATGAAGAAAAGCACCAAAATGGAAATTCAAACAAGACTCAAACTCAAATTCTGGCAAGAGTTTGGAACTGCTTGGGCTACCTCTGATGAAGGAAGAGTTTAACTAGGATTATAATTTTATCTCTATAAGTCTTTTAGTTCAACTAGGAATCTATTTCTAATCCTAGTAGAACTAGGTATCTAGCTATTATAAATAGGTGATGTAATTCACTTTAAGAGATAACTTTTGAACTCTTTTATTTCTCTACGTTTTTATATTATTTTGCTTTTCATGCGTTCGTTCATGAGCATGTCTAGCTAAACCTCTCATTCCGGTTGAAGACTTGGTGAACGCTTAAATCCAACGGGTTGTGAGATCTAATTTATGCTTTCTACTTTTATTCATATTGGTATTTGTGTTGTTCTCTGTGCTTTTATTACAAATAATCTGATTTATTGTCAAGAATATTTGCCTAGTCAATTGAACTTTCAAATCCGTAATTGTTTGTTTAGTTCGATAACTAGTGGTAACACAACATAATTGATTATGTAGAAGTTTTCGATTATGTTGTGGGGAATGCACAATCTAACTTAAATAAATCCTCGTAGGAATTTATTGGTTAGAATTGGGCCTTTCTAGTTCTTAATGCTGTCGGTAAATTAAATCTTGAGGACGTTCCCAAGGTTGTTTACTGATTAGGGATTTAGTCAACGGACGTTCCTTGACTATCCACAAGGTAAGGAAAGGTGAGGTCGTTAGGTCGTACCAATTGCCATAACCAATTTATCTATCATGAATAATTGTTATCTTTGCATCTATGATCAACCGTGGAATTAAGTGTGATCCTATCTTTAACTGGAATACTCTTCTCTTATATTTATCTCTTCTAATTTTATTAGCTTTTTAGTTTTATTCTTCTTCCAATCAAAACTCCCCCTAATTATTTTCGTTTTTGAAGGAATTAATTTAAAACCAATCTCTGTGGATTCGACCCTACTCACACATCTACAAAAGTGTTCGTAGGAATTATTTTTGGTGGATTCGACACCCATCAGTGGGGTGGGATCCAGAAAAGAATACTATAACAGACGAGGCAGGACGTTTAGAGGAGCTGTACCGTGTACACATCTGATTGTGCTCTCATTCTGTCTTCGGGTAATTATCTATTTTTGCACGAAGGCTCTCTTGAATGCAGTGAACGTACTCTTTCACAAACTAATAGTATATCCTGGCAATGTGAATGAATGCGGACTATAAAAAAATTGTTCAGCATGGGTTTCAACGCTTTGACCTGTGCACTCAAATATTCTCATGGAACGCCGCATTTGGTGGGCTTGCTCGTTCGTCATCCCAGCAACGCCGGACAATCCATAGCACCAACTACATAGATGATGAATAGATGGATGGCACTCAATCGGGCAGCCGTCGGTCATGAGACGAGTATGAAGATACAACATTCTCTCAATGACAGCCCATGACGTTTGGGGACGAATTCTTTTCTTCACCGGGATCAGCGCAGGCGTCCGCTGGTCTGTTCGGAAGCGATAATCGGTTCCTATGAGTTGCCAGTGAGCTGCAAGCTGAGAAGTATGAGACGATGGACAAGTTGAATGAATCACTTAAAGGGAAGATTTAGCACACCGGGTTCAAAACTACTGAATCGATTGAGTGGTGCGTAGATTAGTTGACAAAGTTTAAGGATCTGCTGGACATCGTTTCACCACCGCGTTAGAGCGCTTTCACAGTCACAGCACGCGCACGATCTTCTTACGTCTTAATAACGAGAATAAACTCTGCTGGTTGTATTAATTGGGTAAGTGAATATAATGCCAGGTGATTAAAATATTATAAAAAACTGGTTAATTTATGTGTATTCGTGCATGTATGGTTTACTTAGATTGCACTCATACCAAGTACCCATGCTCGTTAAGTATTTGCATGTCCTTAGCCGTCGGACGTCTATTGTATGTAACTTACCCACTACTGTTGCGTGTTTCTATTTAGCAATACAACTACGATCGGATATATGGCAAGCTCCAATGTTGGTCAAGGTTTAGAGTCGAACTCCACAAGCGACAGCTCGGGGACACTAAGGACTCTAGGAAGTAACGAATCTGATGTTTCAGAGAAATTTTACGCATTTAGAGATCTAATATGCCCATAGTTTTTAAGAAAAATGTGCCACGTAACACATCTATACTACAGGGAGCAGGGTGGGTTGCCGACATAATGACAACCCCACACCAAGGACGATTTTTTGACAACATTCACATGACCAAGCTATGCTTATATGCTTTGGTTGATGCAGTAACTTCTAGAGGGTTACTGTCGCATGGTCAGACATCCAGGGTTACCTCAATCGAGGAGGTTGCACTCTTCATGCAGACGGTTGGCATGCATAAAAGACACCGCGACAATATGGAGTGATTTCAACACTAATTGGAGACTATTCATCGTAGATTCCACCTAGTGCTTTCTGCCTTGTGCGCAATGGCACCAGAACTAATAACTCATCCAAATTTTACAAACACACATCTGAGAGTAGCAAGTAACCACGATTTCTACCCATACTTTAAGGTACATACCACATTTTCCACATCATTTTTCATAGCATAATCCATGCAAGCTGGTCAAATGCATACTATTTCATTCATGTAACTATACTTAATGACATGTTCGATGTCGGATTGTGTCGGAGTGATGGATGGGGCGTTGGTACCTGTTTCGGTCCCTCGAGTTGACCAAAACTGATATCGGTTGCGAAAAGGCCACCTAGCACAGAACGTACTAGCAATATGTGATTTCGATATTAATTTCACCTATGTCTATGCTAGGTGGGAACAAAGTGTGGCCGGTGCCCAGGTCCTGGACCATGCAGTATCACAAGATCGAAATTTTCCATTTCCATTGATCGGTAAGCACTGTACTATATATAAACTACATTCCAACGAACATCTTCCTTAAAAAGAAAATACGTGGTACTAGCGGTTCTTCTTATGACAATGTCTATGCAGGTAAGTATTATTAGTAGAAGCATGTTTCGCAAACTACCAATGTTTCCTGACTCCTTATCGAGGAACAAGGTAGGGGTGGGCAATCGGGTCGGGTTGATCGGCTCCCGACCCGACCCGATCGGGTTCGGGTAGAAGAAGACGGGTTGTTCGGATTTTTATGGCGGGTTCGGATAATCTGAA
>NC_026153.1:10161768-10163051 GCF_000512975.1 Sesamum indicum
AAAAGAGGGTAGTGACTTCTAGATCACCTTGGTGGGACCATTTTCATAAATTTTACTGTGAAAAAGATAAAGTGCAAAAGGCTAGATGCAAATATTGTACTAGGGAAATCAAAGCCGATCCAAAAGTACATGGAACTAGGCCTTTAAAGAACCACTTTGAATCTTGCAAGAATAAACCTCATGATGTTTCCACCAATCAGACGAGATTGTCTTTTCAATCAATTCGTTTAGGCGAAAAAGAGGCCCCGCTTGTCAATTGGAGATTTGATCAAGAGAAAATTAGAGAGGCTTTGTCTTATATGTTGGTTGTAGATGAGCTCCCATTTAAAACAGTTGAGAATTCTGGATTTAGACATTTCATATCGGTGGCTTGTCCAATGTTTGCTATTCCATCAAGAAGGACAATAACAAAAGACATTTTCCATATGTATGTCAATGAAAGAGCAAAATTGAAGTCATTTATTAAAAATCATGCTCAAAGGGTTTGCATTACAACAGACACTTGGACATCTATTCAGAAAGTCAATTACATGTGTCTCACTGCTCATTTTATTGATGATGATTGGAAGTTACATAAGAGAATTTTGAATTTTTTTCCAATTATCGGACACAAAAATGAAGAAGTTAGTAAAGGTGTTGAGAAATGTTTTCTTGAATGGGGTATTGATAGAATTTTTACGATTACTGTTGATAATGCATCTTCTAATGATGGAGCTATGGTTTATTTGAAAAAGAAACTTGAAAACTGGGGTCAAAATATTTTAGGTGGAAAATATGTGCACATGAGGTGTATAGCACATATAATCAACCTTGTGGTTCAGGATGGTTTGAAAGGGAAGGATGACCATGAGGCAATATCTCGTATTAGAGGGGCAGTTAGGTATGTGAGAAACTCTCTGGCTAGGTACAAAAAATTTCAAGAATGCGCTGAATTTATTGAAACAAAGAAGTTATTGTCTCTTGATGTACCTACCAGATGGAATTCCACCTATTTGATGTTAGAAGCTGCGACATGTCTTAAAAGGGCATTTGATGCTTATGAAGATATTGATCTTGCTTATAAGAATGATCTTTCAAAGAAACCATTTGATGGGGTTCCTATTGAATCTGATTGGGATAGGGCAAAGATGCTATTGAAGTTTTTGAAGCATTTTTACAATCTCACATTGTGCACTTCCGGTTCTTCATATGTCACATCTAATATTATATTTCATAAAATATGTGAAGTTGATTTGCTTTTCCGAAGATGGTTGAATAGTGATGATGTTGAATTAAGTGATATG
>NC_026153.1:10163417-10168507 GCF_000512975.1 Sesamum indicum
AAATCAGAGTTAGAGAAGTATCTCGGTGAGGATGTTGAAGAGTATAGGGAAAAGTTTGATATATTAAAATGGTGGAAAGTGAACACTCAGAGGTTTCCGATTCTCTCAAAGATGGCTCGAGATATATTGGCAGTTCCTGTCTCGACTGTTGCTTCAGAGGCTGCATTTAGCACTGGTGGGCGTGTTCTTGATGCATTTAGGAGCTCACTATCTCCTAAAATTGTTCAAGCTATTATTTGTGCTCAAGATTGGATCCGTAAAGATTTCAAGCCAATAAGCATAGAAGAAGATTTAAGTGAAATTGAAATGTTTGAGCAAGGTACTTTTTATTTTCTCTTTTGCTTTGTTTTATATTAAATTCTATATACTTTTATTTATATTAATCTCAATTCTTTTTTTTTTTGTTTTCTTGTAGAGTTGACAAAATTGGGAGTCGATTCAACCATAATTGATATTTGACTGGACTACTTTGGACTTTGGAGTTTGGACTTTGGAATATTTTGGATGTGGTACTTCACAATTCACATTATTGTAAATTGATTATTAGAATGTAATGACTTGATGGATTATTTTGTTCATGTTGATATTTGCAAAAATTGAATGTCTCTTGTGACTCTTTGCCATTGCAATTTATTTTATGAATAAAATTTGATTACTTCATAATAAAAAAAAAAAAAAATTAAACTCGGGCAAAACTACCCGAACCCGACAGTCGGGTACCCGAACTCGTCGGGTACCCGACTAGCCGGGTACCCGCCCTACTCGGGTTCGGGGTCACTACCCGACTAGCCGGGTACCCGCCCTACTCGGGTTCGGGGTCGGGTAGTGTTATACACTACCCGACGAGTCGGGTACCCGACCCGTGGAACCCGACCCGACGCCCACCCCTAGAACAAGGTATCACCTACCTGAGTGGGAGGGACAAGATCGTCGATATCAGACCCCATAGGACATGTTTAACCATTCACATTCAAGGTTGTGAAATGTAATTTAATGATATTTCGGTATACTGAAGAATTATTTTTCAATATTACAGTGGGGGATGCCAAGCTACCTTCAAAACCACTAGGTCGGTATAGTAATTGCATGTTGCACACTTCATAACTTTATCTGTAGGTACAAAAATGATGACATCATATTCAACGTACCGGATGAAGATACTCCTCCTGAAATGGATTCATTTTACCATAGGGGACATCCAACCACTTCTGAGTTATAAGCTCAAGCACCCTTCGAGATAGCATAGCGATGCAAATGTGGATAACCAACCATCCGAATTAGGAATGAAAGTACTGAACAACAGTTGATTCATATCTAAACTATTAAAACCTTTTCTGATTTTCTCTTTGCCTCAGCTTCTAACGTTATAGGATCATTTTGTAGTATCAAGAGTAGGATGATGTGTGTTTTTTTGTTGACAATTCTAAAAATTGGTGACATAGTAATTCAAGAAAAATTGACATTTTATACATTTGCAACCCACCACGTGATACGATGTTGCACATTACTATTTCCTCCATAACTCTGTGCAAACATGGCATATCGTCGATATTTGGAGAGTGCTATATTTCTACAGAATGATCATTGGACTTTAAATATTGAGCAGAGCTTCATGTGGATGAGATGACAACATCCCGAACGCCCATGAGAGATGATGCACGTGCAGAGGCACAAATGGGTCATTGGGCACGTGCATTACAAAGACATCTTTGATATCTCTACACCCGAAATAAGGTTTGTGATAAATTCTATGAGTTTAAAAGTCGATTTCGCTAGTTCCACGACATCACTCAGATACTAGGGATTTATTATGATATTGAAATATTTGTTATGGTATTTCCTCCGAGCCACTACCACATGCTTCACGAGTAGGTCCCGTTATTTCCAATATTGATGACATCCACTTAACAATTGGCATTTCAAATTTCATATATTAATTTGCAACGCAATCAAATCTTTCATTGGACCTATTGCAGCATTTCTCATTGGCTAGACGGTACTACCAGTACCTAAACCACATTATCCCAACATGCTAGAGGTGTGGGGTCCAATGCTGAGGCCCGGTGCACCGAACAGCGAGAGTAGTAACATCGTGCATATTCCGGTGAGAGGACGCGAGGATGCACCTATTGTCATATCGAATTCTACTGCGCCATTAGCACAGACGCATACACACATCGCCAGTTAGGATGCAGTGGAACATGTAGTGCGCGACAACGGTGGCCCACCGCTTGCACGCAGTACCTCATTAGTCCAGAATGCAGTCTCGATATGGGATCGAAAGTGGGGGAGATTGGATCATGGATTGACTACATTCGTCAATTTGGTGTGCAGTCTGATCGGGGTGCCCAGATATACAGTGAGGGAGATAGCACAACGTGCTCACACCGACCACAGGGACTTCCACCATGGCGGCGTGACGGTCCTTAGAAATACAATGGTCGAATATGGAAATTCTAAGTCAAATGTTGATTTAATTAGTAAAAATAGAACAACTACTCGAGCATTTGGTGAGTGTCAAATGCATTTGTTTCTTATATTTCATGCAGATGTGTAATTAGATTTGGACAATTTCCTAAAAATTGACAGCTTTATATGGTATGAGTAAAAATATTCCCCCTATTCTGTTTTTAACTAATGAATACTAATTCAATCAACTTTAACTATTTAAATTTTGAACTCAATACATCATTCTCTACTTGAACGAAATATTTGAAAAATTTTAAATATTTTGGACAATATATCATTACTGCATGCGTAATGCAAAGTGTTTATTGTTTAATTTATCAAGTAAATATTTTCACCACAAATATAAACGTCAATAAAATCATTTTCAACACACCGATGTAGTGCATGTACTTATTTATTAAATTTATAATTTGTTTATTTAATATAAACAAATTCATTCCACACCAAAGCAAATGAGATTTATTTATTTTTTTAAAAATTATTTGTATTATATGTATTATATATTATTTAATATATAATATATGTCAAATCTAATCAATAATTACTACTAAAAAATAATTAATAACTTATGAAACCATTAATATTACAGATATTTACTATCAATGCTACTTAGTAAACATATTTAAAACTTTTCTATCTCACAAAAATACTGTAGCAGTTTGGTATACTGAGGACATCAGTACTATATACCAAACTCGTATTTTTTATTACTTCAATTATCTATTAAAATTTAAACAGTTCGAATATAAAAGTCTAACGAATGTATTTTCAACACGTTACTGTAGTGCATTTAACTCTTAATTACAAATTTTTTCAACTTAGACTATTTAAATCTTTTGTACTCAAAAGTTTTTCTATTTCAGTGAAATATTTGAGAAATTTAAAAATTGAGGACAATATACCTATAATACATATTTAATTCTAAAACTTTTATTTGAATTTTATATATTATATTCTTTCAATACAAATTTGAAGCCTAACAAAATCATTTTGGACAATACTACAGTATATTTAATTATGCATTAAATTTGTAATTATTATTTAAAATATAAAAAAATTTCATCAACAAAGAAATTACTTAACATAAATACATATACCATATTTCACTAACAAAGAAAATACTATATACATACACACTTATATTAATAAATATATATATTCAAAGACATGATTTGATAATGAACATGAACTCATGTCTCCCAAATCTCAACATTAAACATATAACAAAAATTATAATATATAATTGGGGGATTAATTGATAAATTTTTATAAACTTTAGTTAATTAGTAAATAAATTATCTTCCTTAATTGAAATATGATAAAACTTGAACGGGTTAAATTGGAGCTCGTTATAATATTTTAGAGCAAATTATATTAATCAAGAAATTTAAGAAGGACGTAATGGGTATTTTGAGAAAAGTTTAATAAAAAAAATATTATATATATAATAATAGTATTATGTATATATATTAGTAAATCATATATACATATATTAGTATATGTATGTATATATTAGTGAATAATGTATATATTTAGTAAATAATATATATAAATACATATATGTGTATGGAAGAGAGAGAGAGAGAATTGAGAGTGGAGGTGGGGCCACAATCCCACGGCCTCACTCTCTCTTTCTTTCTCTTTCTTTTCTTTCTTTTTGTTGTTGTTCTTTGTACACATACATTCACAAACATATACATTGCACACAACACACACATTCTTGACGGAAAGAGAAAAATAACAGAGGTAAGAATTTATATTTTAAAAATTATAATAATTTATATAATAATATTGTTTAATTAGTCCGTTCATCAAATGTTGTTGATATTAAGCGGTGTACTATTTGATCGGAATATTTTACGAGTTTGGCTATTTAAAATAATGTCGAATTAAATATCAAATTAAATATAAAAATGATATCATTGGTCAATTAGATTGTTAAATTTATTATATTTAAATATTACTATAGCTAATTTACACAATTTCATTAGAATTATTAGCCAAATACGCAATTCAATGTATGATTGCTTAATTAAATTATATAATAGCGAGAAATTGATAGAAAATTCGTAAAAATATTCCAAAAAGTATATTTAATAAATGGTATGTTAATAAAGAGGAAAAATGAAGATTTGTAGTTCGATAGAAATGGAATATTAAAGAATCATTAGAAATTGTACGAATAATATTTAATACTGTATTTAAAAGAAATTATGATATTCTCGATATATTAACTGTATATGGTATAATTCATTATAGGATACGGGGGTAAAGTGAACAGACCGAACCACTACCTATTGAATAGATAAAGGCGTTGTAAGGTCGAGGTAAGTAAATAATTAGTATTATCTATATATGTATCTTTATTTGTGATTTTATTTTTATCGGAATTTGTGGTTCATGCTGACATGGATTTATCTGAAAGTATATGAGTGATGGATGATTTGATTTGATTGATGGTATTGTGTACGTGGAATGAGAAAATACATTGAAATATTATGTTTGTTGTTTGATGTGTTGTGGATGTCTGAAAATGAGAATATATGGATATACTGTTTTACGTTACTAGTTGCTCACAAGAATGGTGATATGTGAAAATGAGGGAGTGGTGGAAATTGAAT
>NC_026153.1:10168624-10251166 GCF_000512975.1 Sesamum indicum
GTGATATGTGAAAATGAGGGAGTGGTGGAAATTGAATATAATTGTGGCGTGAATACCCGTGATCTGTTGAAAAGCCTATAAGGCGAAATGAAATGAAAAGAGCTTTGATGCGATATGAGAAAGAAATGAAATGAAAAGAGCTTTGATGCGATATGAAAAAGATGTGATATGAAAAGAGTTATGATACGAAATAAAAGAGCTATGATGCAAGATGAGATTGATGAGCCGACTGTCAAGGGGATTCACTTGAATTTATATAACGATAAGAATGAGTTGATGGGAAAAACACAATATCACCTTCTGGTAAGCAAACTAGGAAAAAAAAATGGAGTTTGGTTGATTGTCTTATTATGAGATAGTCATGTGCTATAATAAAGCTGATTATGTTGGAATTAAATTGATTGTATTCCATGCATATTGCTTGTTCATCTTGTTTGGGCTGTGTTTAATATGCATATATAGATAAGGCTGGTTATTTACTTGCTGAGTGGCAGGCTCATCCCTCTACTGACATTTTTTTTCAGGAGTAGCCTTTGAGGTGTCTGATTGTT
This sequence comes from Sesamum indicum, assembly GCF_000512975.1. Classification (NCBI taxonomy): domain Eukaryota; kingdom Viridiplantae; phylum Streptophyta; class Magnoliopsida; order Lamiales; family Pedaliaceae; genus Sesamum; species Sesamum indicum. The sequence continues at coordinate 10,169,176 of NC_026153.1, forward strand.
GAAGAATAGGTCTACGCGCTATACTCAGGTAGGTTGGACCAGTATGCTGTTTTCTCCTCTTTGTCAGTTAGAGTACAAATCACATTTTGTTGTATAGAGAGAATGTAAGCGTGGAGATTACTTATGATGGACTACTTGTGGTGTTTGATGTGCATATATGATATTGTAGGTTGATTACGCTTGTTATGACGTTGAGGTTACGTATACATATGGATTAAATTATTTTGTGCATTTGTATTTATAAACAAAGGGATTACTATAAGTATGACGTTTAGGGTAGATACAACCCTTGTAGCAAAGGGGGTGCTACAAATCTAAACATATCATCTATCTCAAATACATACTTACTTATTTCTATTTTTCTCTCTATCTCCAAGCACCAAAATAAAACACTCAAAATACTAATCCCAACACAATGTGAGTATATTTTATCTTGTCTCAAAGATTCTCCAAAAATGAAACCAAACATAGTGGTTATGTTTTTAGGGTAACTATTATATTTAGTCTCTTAAATTTTTATTTAAAATCACTTTAATCCCTGAAGTTCATTTCTTGACTTTAGCATCTCTAACTTTATTTTGTCTCAATTTGGTCCCTCTGACCATTTTCGGCGAAAATGTGGCCGGAATTTGACTTTTTGGAGGGTAAAATAGTCAATTTAAATTTCATTTAATTACTTTAGTCCCTTAAGTTTATAAAATTATCAAATTAGTTCTTTTTAGAAACAAAACTATTTTTTTTTTATATTTTATGTGGTGAATATGATGTAATTATCTTATATGAAAAATGAACACTTTGAAACTTGTGCACATAATGTTAACATATTGCTTAACTAAAAATCAAATAGTTTTTCTTTTTCACTTTCAAAAGTAAACAAAAAAATCAAAATTATAAATAAATTTTATCAAACTTATTTAATTTAAAAATATAATAAAAAAAATTAAGTCAATTTTTTAATTTATGTCTAATAAAATTAAATCTTAACAATGTTATTAAATATTAACAGCTACATTTTGAAGAAAAAGTTGGTGGAACGTACTTTTAATTAGATTATTTGGTTAGCGAAGTTGAGATCCCATGATTTTAGAGGTCATGGGTTCGAATCAAACCTTATTCGTGGGATGTTGTGCCTACTAAATATAGGTGTGTTGTTTCTGCTGTAATAGTAGGTGTTAGTTTATTTTATATTATTGACGAGAGTATGACTGTTATTATGGTCTATGTTAGATATTGATATTCGATAGGAGTAACTGTAATTAATTTATTTAAAAAAATTTAAAATTATTTGGTGGATTTCAAATATATATAAAATTCATTTTAAAAGATTTTTTGCTATAAAATATGACTATATATTTGAAAAACCTCTTAAAATGAATTCTATATAAATGAAATCCACCAAAAAAATTAGTTAAAAAGCATATTATACCAATTTTTTGTTCAAAAACCCAAATATTTTGAAAATATTGTTAATGTTTAACTTTTTTAAACTTATCTTTAACTCTTAAAATAAAAAATTACTGATATAGGTTTTTTAATTATATTTTCATATTAGATAAGATTTTGAAATTTATTTATAATTTTGATATTTTTAAATACTAAAAAAAGATACTGCTTATTTTAAGTTAAGTAATACATTATTATTATGTTTACAAGAGTTCAAAGTTTTTATTTTTCACATAAGATAATTACAATATATCAACATAAAACGATATAAAAAAGTTATTTTTTTCTAACGTAAGAAAAGATTAATTTTAATTTTACAAACTTAAGGGACTAAAGCGATAAAATCAAACTTATTGACCATTTTACTCTCCAAAAAGTCAAATTCGGCCATATTTTCACCCGCAAAATGGTTAGAGGGACCAAACTGAGACAATAAATAAAATTTAAGGATGCTAAAGTCAAAAAATGAACTTGATCTGAGACTAAAATGATTCCAAACGAAAACTTAAAGGACCAAATAGAGTATTTACCCTATTCTCTAATATGAAATTATTTGAAATTCTTTCTCCTAATTCATATCCGAATTCATCAATTCAAATATAGAGTATATCCGGATGGAATGATTTAATTTGAAGAATGAATTAGGAAGGATTTCAAATGCCTTCATTAGATTGTCGAAGCAAAAGAAGAGTACTTCTTCATTGAATAACCAAAACATTACAACATTAAAGTTTGAAAAATAACAACAAGATCCTCAACTTGTTCCATGATTGCAAAGTATGAATAACAAAATAACTGATTCCGAAGAAAACCAGGAACCTACTTCGACACATTCAACTTAAAAGAAAACGTGTACATGAAAAACTCCAAGTTTCGACCTAAAAAACTCGAACTTGAAGCAGGCAATGGTTTGGTTAAAACTTTTGCAACTTGTTCTTCTTTTTTGCAGTAGACAAGAATCACATCTCCATGATTCCGTACTTCCCTTAGGAAGAATAACTTGATGTTAAAGTGTTTAGTCTTCCCACGAAACACGGGATTATGAGAGATAGCCATAGCAGCTTGGTTGTCAACAAGAATCTGAGCCATAAAGCTTGATTAACAGTTGCTGTTGCAACAATAAACTCTGCTTCGACAGTGGATTGGGCTACAGTTTCTTGCTTCTTCGAGCTCCATGAGAAAACAACAGAGCTAAGAGTGAAACAGTAGCCTGAAGCACTCCTCATATCATCAATAGAACCTTCCCAGTCACTGTTACAAAAACCAACCAGCTTGAACTCCTTGCTCCTTGTGAACTTAACACCAAAGTCACTTGTGCCTTTGACATATCGATTCACTCTTTTGGTAGCCTTGAGATGTAATCCAGTTGCACAATGCATGAAGTGAGACAAAATTCTTATAGCACTCAAAATATCAGGCCTTGTTGCTGTAAGATAAATCAAGCAACCAATCAAACTCCTGAAATATTCTTCATCAACTTTGTCAGCGCCATCTTCTTTGGACAACTTCTTTTTGATTCATTGGAGTTCTTGCTGCTTTGCACTCCTCCTTCTTAAACTTCTTTAGTATTTCCTTTGCATACTTTTTCTGGCATATGGAAACTTTACTTTGCCCTTGTTTGATCTTCATGCCAAGGAAGTAGGATGTGAACCCAAGATCTATCATTTCAAACACCTTCATCATCTCTTGTTTGAAATCTTGAATGTGATCTGTTTTATTTGCTGTAGCTAGTAGGTCATCAACATACAATGAAACAATAAGAATTTCAGTACCATTGTGCTTGACATACAAGGTTGCTTCTAATGGATTTTTCACAAATCCCAAGTTCAGCAAATGTTCATCAATTTTGCTATACCAAGCTCTTGGGGCTTGTTTTAAACCGTAAAGAGCCTTCTTGAGAAGGTAGGATTTATCTCCTTCTCCTTCCTTCACCAATCGTTGGGGCTGCCCAACATAAATTTCATCCTGTAAGACACCATTTAGAAAAGCTAATTTGACATCCAACTGGAACACTTTCATTAGGGAGCAGATTAGCATGGGAAGCGCCGCGGAATAGCAAAAAATCAAAAAATAAACAATTAATCATATAATATCCCAATCAAAGGGTGTACCTTGATCAATTTTCGGATGCTCGGTGTAAAATGAAATAATAAAGACCATAGAATCATAAAGAAAAAACAAGAGACGGAAATCTAAACAAGAACCTCACCCTCGTAGTTTTGTTCGCCCTGCTACAAGCGTTCACTCATCTCATTCTCTGGACCTATTTACTTAGAGGGTTCAAGTGTAGAATCCCTCTAAAGATAGTCCACACCACACCGTTGAAAGTTGGATCTAACCCTTTTACTAGAAAAGATTAGATCCAATGAAAGAAACCAAAATCATTTTACACTATCGATTAGTGTAAATGATTTTTTCTCGTTCTCAACTTGAATCTGATAGATGGAGAACTCAAAATCATGAAAAAAGGGAGAGAATTTCCTGGCTTTGCTACTCATGGGGAGAGAAAGAGCCCTCTTTTTGATATGGTGTTATGCTTTGCTTAAAAGACCTAATCTTTTTATACTTCCACACACCTAATATTTGGATCGGACTTATTTTAATTTATCCAATAAATTAAATCAAGCCCAATAATAATCTATTGGGTTTATTATTGAATCTAATTAAATAAAATACCCAATAGAAAATGCATGTGAATATTTAATTCAATTAAATATACACAGGCCAAATATACTCAATTAATAAATTCAATTTATTAATCAAGCCCAAATAATTAATTAATGCAACTAATTAATTTAAACTCATCTCCATTAATTAATGAACTCAATCCATTAATTAAACAAGCCCATCTAATTAATTAATGAATCCAATCTATAAAATTAATTAGCTTAAGCATATCTGAAAAAGCTAAGTCCAAATCAATTAAATTCTAGGGTTATCCATTTAATGGATTTTCCCAAATTATTTTTTTTCATGAATTAATTTAATCCAATTAAATTAATTTATTTATTCCAAAATTAATTCCATCACTATCCTTTAGGTTCACCCTTATATAAATTTGGGTTTGTGTGACTAACACAATTAATTAAATCTAATTTGATTAATTATTTCTGATTATCCTATAACAAAAAATTGCTCGTTACCATGGGTGCCTGTCTATTCATTGCGCTAGAGACTAGGTGAATGATAGCGTGAATATTTAGGCTCTGAGTCCATATGAGTATGGTTATACTATCAACCATCTTCCAGCCCTAGTCTAGAGCATGGAATTGGATGTCGGTTTCTATCCTTCACTATGAAACTATGCTTGAAACAAGAGATGCGTTTACTCTACTGATCGTCATAGGAAATCCCTTCCCACTCGATCAATCACTATGGCCATAGACTTGAATAGTGTAATGAAAGAATCGGTATGGCCCGAAAATGCGATGGAAGCGTGAAATAAAAATTTTAAAAATCGGTTCAAAGGGGTGTTCCCTTTGAAATTTTCGGGCATTTGGTATTTATCAAAAGCATAATAATAACCATGTAAATATGCTAGACATGTGGCTAGAGGATGAAACAAAAAGTACAGAAATATAATATGAAACTTTACCTTTTTGTTTCTTTAGAAAACTGCAACGTGCGTTGTTCCCTTTATGTTCTCTCGTTCCGTTCACTTGAGAATTCAAACTAGAATTCCTCTAAGTTGTCCACCACAGAATGAAAAGGTAAAGTTCCTATTCTATTGCTAGATAGAACAAAGAACCAAGAAGAAAAACAACTCCTTACACAACACTATTGTTTAGTGCTTTTGAATTGTTCTGTGTTCTAATATGAATCCTATTCAAAATAGAACCAAAAGGAGAATATTTTTGAGAGAAAATTCGTGGCTTTTGTGGTGGTTATGATGGATATGTGTGTAGTTTTGTACATCACATACAATTAAATTCAAAATTCAATAACTACAAAATTTGCTTCCAAAACAACCTATACAACCATGTTCATACAACCTCCAACCATGATGAAATAACTCCACCATCATGTTCATTATGTTGAAGAGTTTCAACTTCTTCTTAACTTGCTCCAACCACCCTCAAATGGGATTGGACTTCAAATATGCACCGGGCACGATTTAATCAAATTAAATCAAGCCCAACCAAAGTCCATTGTTCATTTAATCCAATTAAATAAATCTGAATTCAAATACTAATTAATTGATCCAATCAATTAATTAAGTCAAACTCAATAAACTAATCCAATTAATTTAAAGGTATTAAGCCCAAAAATTCATTAAGCTAATTAATTAATTTTTGAGCCATCCATCAAATGGATTGCTAAATAAATGATCCAATCATTTATTTATATTCTCCTTGAATTAATTTAATCCAATTAAATTAATTTATTTCTTCTTCAATTAATTCCAAATCAATTCCACCAATTCCATAGTGATTTGTGTATGACTCTTTAGGTTCACCCTCAGCTAGACTTGGACTTGTGTCCAACACAATGATAAATTAAATCTAATTTAATTAATTTATTTCTAATTAACCATTATTCGGAAATTTCCGTTACCATGGGTGGTCGTCTAGCAACGGTCCATGGCACTAGATACTAGGTGAATGTTGGCGTGAACACTTAGGTTCCTGAGTACCATACGAGTACGGTCCTTCCATCATCCATCTCCAGATCTAAGTCTAGGGCATGGAATTGGGCGTCGGTTCCCATCCTATACTAGATATCATGGTTGATAACTCGAGATGCGTTTACTCTATTGATTGACGTAGGAAACCATTCCCTATTCAACCAATCGTTGTGTGCACAGACTCTAAGAGCACCAACCATCTCAAAGTGCATAGGAAACTCGACTGTCATATACTGACAGGTGACAGATTCTATCTTGGAACCCATCGTACTCACTACATATTCTGATTGCACTGACCAGGACTTGTAATGACCACATCCAACATGCGGTCATCTTTCGTCAAATCCAAGATACAACCATCACATGCATGTAACTGCCATGGTTCCTCAAGTGTAAGGACTAACCCCGTACTATCGGAGCCAAGAAGATCTAGTCATACTGACCAAGCTTCCAAGGCTTCCATATGACGACTTCTCGCGAGTCAGTTAAGTTGGCTTGACAACCTTGTCAACCACCCCCTAACATTGCATAGAAGTCCAAGGTTTGTCGCCGATGAAGCACGACACTCATCCAATGAATGCAATTTTAGTGCAAGTCTCAATAGGCTCTCAATGCCTAGTCTCGAGGTCCTCGACTTGGAACGTTTCAAATCTAACCTTCAGAAGTTGGTTTCATGGCCACCATCCAATGCGCTGCCCAACTACATAGGTTGTACAATTTGGTTTGTGGCTTTGTTGTGATGTAAAGCCTATAAATATAATCAGTGAGCATAATAAATACAATTGCCAGATAATGAATACTCACTTTATTCAGAAGCAATGTTATAATTATACTGAAATTGTCGGAACAACATAATAAATACAATTGCCAGATAATGAATACTCACTTTATTCAGAAACAATGTTATAATTATACTGAAATTGTCGGAACAGATTACATAAAGGCCAATCCAATTGGCTTTTTGGCTTTTTGGTCACTTCATAGCTGTCAAACCTATGCTCAACCCAACTCCACGTTCTGTGGTCATTTCCTTATGACATTGAAATTCCGTTTAATATCAGTGGTAAGCACACAACAAAACACACTGCCTACTTGATGAATTCTTACCGTATTTACCAATTTAATATTATTTGATAAAGATTGGTAAATGGAAACAACCAATCCAATTGGCTTTTGGTCACCCATTCAAACAATCTCCCACTTGACTATTAAGCCGATTACCCATGTCACTCAGAACCCTCTAAGCATGAGCAATCTACGATACCAACTCGGTTTTATGAGTCTGATTTATTTTTTGCCGGAGCTACACGGTCCAAGGCAATAATCGGCTTTGCTGTGCTAGGCACCACATCCATCCAATGGATACTATTTTTTTATCCAAACCACTTTCCAAGACCGACTTGTTCAAGGCATCCCACATTCGACTTTTAAGATGGGATATCTGCTTGAAATCCTTTCAAGTTACCATGCTTGCCATCAAGCCCCACAGTGCATATACTTTGAGGACTTATCCATTATTCACATGAATCTGGAAGCTAGTATCGCTTAGCCTTCCAAAATCAACTCTCAACAAATCATGTGTCAGAAACACATTTTTTAATCCTTATTCAAGTATTAAAGACTACTCTTGACAACTGTCTATTGCCAACAGTAGTATATTCTCGAGATACCTTGTGTCATGCACAAAGAATACACAACATCAGGCCCATCACACCAAGCCAACACTTTCGTGCTACCTATAGCAAAGACGTAGGGGATGTCCTAGACATCTGAGCTTTATCATTAGTTAGATGCAACTGAGTCTTGAACAACTTAAAATTTCTCATCAGGCAACCATGACTACCTCTTTGAACAACTCATCCCTAATTTAGGAATCTAATTCCTTTTATGGAGAATTTTGTGACAATTTTGTTAGTGCCTTAGTGTTTCCCAAACATCTTAAGTTTATTCTAAATAAGTAAGATGTTTACACACTAAAAATATCGAAACTCAACCCAACTCCCACTGACCTTAGGCTCATTTTATCAAATCATACCGAGTATGATCCTTTGATAAATCGAATATTCTACTTATTGAAGTCTCAAACCTAGTTTGAACTTCATAGTGAATCCTTAGGCTCCAAGCCATTGATTCTGAACAATATCCCACATTGCTCCTCCTTATGCCCTATTGGATTATAATCCAATTACACGGACAAGCACGGACTATGATACAGTAAGTTAGAGATGTTATTTGATTACGAATAATATCTTTGAGAAGTTGTATGAAAACCTACTCCCTCTATTTCCTTGACGTGTATGGGAATATCCCATTAATTCAAGTACTTTGTAGGATGACAGTTCCATCATACAATAAGGGCCAACCTGTTTCAGTGAAACACGGATCAAATAAAGTGCAACTTAGTTTGGTTTCTTTCTTATAAGAGACCGGTCAACTCTGGTCCTTTCAGGAAGAACTTCACTGAGTGAGAATCACATTCTCATTTTAGATACTCAAGAACTCCCACTAAATACACATCCTCTCGATCCAATCAAAATGTGATCAGTTCGGTTCATCACTCCAAGTCTAATTCTTTGAACCTCATCAAAACAGAACTAGACTTGTGAACCCCATACTGATTTTGTGTATTTTGCTGACTTATAGATGTCACATTGGATCCAATCCAACGTCTAACTGGTAAGCTCATTTTGTCCCACAAAATATTTGTGACCTTTCTCCTTCTTAGAAAAAGTTTTGAAAGTTAATGGATCCAAATCGCCTATGCCTAGTGCTCTTCGAATCCATCGATCTTTCTCATCCTAAACTAGAAGAGATTGACCCACCAGGATTGTAAGTTTCATTTTTTTTATTATCATTTTATCTTTATTTGAGTGTTCATAATCCCATTATGAGATAGCATTTACGTTTCACCCAACAGACATGAATTCCATTCAATGTCAAATAAATAACTTTTATTGATCAAAATTATGTAATCAAAATTGTCCAATAATAATGAAAAAAGTATTTTAATCATGCTATGCTACATAACATTATCCTAACATGATCACCACTAAGCCTAACTAAGTCCCTAGTCTTTTATAGCAACAACCCTGCTATTGCTAAACCTTAGGACCTTCAGGTTTCGACTTTTCTACTCATCATTACCGCCTGCAAACCATTTGCAGATTATCATTTATTGGTATCCAATACCAAAAGTAGAATGGTGATTATGTTAATACTCAATTAAATATTTTACCTTCATCAGAGAGGAGCTTAGAGCACTCCCTATTCCAATGGCCCTTCTCTTGGCAATAAATGCAAACATCATTGGGAATCCTTGGCTGACGAACCCTCTTCCTCTTTTCTTTGCACCGCTTAGCGGTTAACCAGAACACTCGAAGTGCTAGTACCAATAGAAGACATCTCAACCTTCTTCCTCTTCTCACGCTCGACAACATTTTCCTTTACTTTACAGGTCGAAGCCTCTCGCAATAGTACCATCGGCATAGATTTTTCAATCATTGCTTCGTATTGTGCCAACATATTAATCAATTCATGAAGGTTTTTCTCAAGCCCATTCATATTATAGTTGATAATAAATTGATCAAAAGAGGAGGTAGTAACTGTAGAATTACATCAACGTAGGTTTCTTCCTTCTCAAAATCAGCTTGGAGATCTTTGAGCTTCTCCACTAGTGATAGCACTATCACTCTATGCTCTCATACGGACGATTCCTCAATCATTCTCGCGCTGAAGAATGCCTTCGTCACGGCATATCTAATATGCTAGTTCAGTACTGCATAAAGTTCTTTCATGGGGTGCATTATAAACTCGATGTCTTCGTACCTCTCGTACTATTTCTGGATCTCGTTACTCAACGATTCTAGTACGATATTGCGTACTTTCCGTTGTCCTCATGCCACTAAGAAAACTTTTCAAACGTCAAATGTCTCCGAGGTGGAACCCTTTCAGCAATGTTCGAGGTAGAGACTTATCCAAAACATAAAAGCCCAGTTCTCGAAATCGAGGACTATCCTCAGATTTCTCAGCCAATTTGAATAGTTTGTTCCATCAAATTTATTAGCCTCAAGTATGGTGGTAAGTGGATTCTTAGACATTTATAGAAAAATACTAGTAGATTATCATAATATTAGGTTCAAGTTAAGGACTTGGACTTCAGTCATTAACCTTTCCATTATTTCTACGAAAGCCCATCACTTTCAAATGGGGTTAAAACTTTTTTTCTAGTAGGCTTGAGGACCACAAGAGAAATTCTCCATGCACCTCTTTTACGATTCAAATGAAAATAGTCTCGTGGGAGGTATCCAATACCATTCTCGACCTATGAGATCTCCAACATATTTTGTCACCATTTTCGTGTGATTTCGACGACTCCAAGCAAATTACATTACTTGGTGTTAGACCCGACCCTTCAACCAAATTATAGCACAAACTATCACCCCCACAACTCGTGAGATAGGAAAGTAGAAGCATAATCTCTTCGTTCACATAAATAGTGCAGCGTCATTTCAGTCCAAACGTGCGACAAACTCGTGAGACCACGTAAGAGCAAAATCAGCTTCTTCACTACTTTACTGTGGATGGAAGGCATGGAAATTACATTGCTCATCATTATACCTAACTCATCAACCGAATCATAGCACAAACTATCGCCCCCACTAGTTGTGAGATAGGGATATAGGTGCCTATTCACTTCGTTCACAATAATTGTGCAGCTTCATTTCAGTCCAAACGTGCGACAACTCGTGAGACCATGTATGAGCAAAATCAGCTTCCTTACTACTTTACTATGGATGGAAGGCATGGAAATTACATGACTTAGCATTAGCAAAATATTGCCCCCACTACTTGTGAGACAGGGACATAGGTGCCTATTCAGTTTGTTCACAATAATAGTGCAGCTTTATTGCAGTCCAAACGTCCCATAACTCGTGAGACCATGTATGGGTGAAATATAGCTTCTTCACTACATTACTGTGGATGCGATGCATGGAATAACAAGCCTTTGTTTATTTCTATTTTTAGGGTCTAATATTTTAATTTGGTCCAACCAAGTGGAGTTAATTATAGTTTGACTGAAACCTCATCACAATTAATATTTTGCATGATAAATATATCCAATGTATTAAATTCATTAAATAAAATACATCACATGCAAAATAAAAGTAGCACACCCCTGTTGGATAATCACAAGCCCAAATAGCTATGCGATCCACTGAGCCCACAGTGGATCCATGATAAGTCTAAAGGTGCTCCTATGCTATTACAAGATATTTAACCCATTAACATATTATGGGCTTTGTAATCTCTCTTTATTTCTTCATCTCCCTCCTTTGAGCCTCTTCTCCATGCATCTTCATGGGCCAACACATGGCCCACCATTGTCTGGGCTTGCTCTTTACAATTGTTACAAAAATAAAAGTAAAACCTCTCTCTAATCTATTACACTCATTGCAATTGAAAATAAATCCCAAATAGCAGTGTAGGGGAGTATATTAATAGGGAGAAAACAAGACTTAACAAAATAGACTAAAAACAAAGAGATAAGAAAATAAGAGGCATGCAGGCCCCAAGCCCACATAAAATAAAACCATCCTCAGGGTCCAATGGGCTTTGTGATCATTCATGTTAATCCAATTAACAAAATAACACATTTATTTCCAAAATAAGCATGCACCAAATATATAACACAAATCATGCATATTAATAATGATATCTAATATCATGAAATAATTACATATCCAATCTCAAAAATTTATATGTAAAATAATGCAACTTAATGATGGACATATGTGCAACCCATGGAAAAATTAATTCTTATATAAAAATTCATTCAAATTAATTTTAGTAATTTAATTTTTGGAAATACCATATCTCAGCCAAAATTTAAATTCACCAAAATTAGCTATTTTAGAAAAATAAATAATTTTGAAAACATAGAAAAATCGACCAAGACGGCTGGCCGACAACCAATTGTTAGTTCTGGAAGATTGTTGAAGCAAAACATTAATATTTAAAGCTTGAAAATTAACAACCCACTAACAACATGATCTTCAACTTGCTCCATGATTGCAAAGCATGAGTAGCAAAATAACCGATTTCTAAGAAATCCAGGAACCTACTTTGACACAGTCAACTTATCAACAAAATGTGAACATGTTTAAGCCCTGAAGCATTTTCTTAATAGGAATTCATCTCCATACGATCAAATATTGTTCAAAATAGAAATTCAAGGATCTAAAATCTTTTGCAGCATTGAGTTTCTTTTTTTATATAAGAAAACACTTCCATAAATTGGGAAAAACCAACAATAGAAAAACTTAGCCTACACCACCGAGCAAAGCAGTAAGCCTGCAAGTTTAACAGTCAAGATTTCACAAAAGGAAGTAGCAATCTAGCTATGCCCAAACATCAGACACTACACGTTTGTTTAGTGAGCAAAGGGAATAAGACTGCACGTAAGTTTTCTCAAAGGTAACCGTAGCAATAGGAGATTGAAAGGCACCCTAAAAAAGGACTCTTTTCTTATGAGCCCAAATGCAATAGGAGAAACTGTGGGAATGGCATTCCCGCGCAACGTGATGTAGCCAGTCTTCAACCGAGCCCTCCTGGACAGAAGTGACCACCCATGGTATGTCGATTAATCCCCAACATTATCAGGCAAACTCACAGCGTAATATAATGTGCTCTTCATGTTCTTCCCCACAGCCACAGACTGGGTAGATTGCTTCCACCTCAACTCTCCTTTTACACAAGTTAATGCGAACTAGTAAGGCGCTATGGGACAACCACCACCAAAAGTGCTTGACTTTACCTGGTAGGGGAGCGCTCCATAAGAATCGCCAGTTTCGATTAGCATGTGAATTAGATGACTCAGCAAAAACACCACACCTACAATTAGGTTCGCACCGCGCAACCAGTTATGCACTTCTAACATTAAACCAACCATTCTTTGTATAATGCCACACCAAATGATCCCCCGAAAAATTTCTATCAACCATGATGGATTGAATACAACGTACATCCTCCTCACAGAACGTTTGGTTAGGTTTTGTAACACCCCAGTCACTCCAATCTGGTAATAAAAATTCACCAAAAGTGGTGTTTTCATGAGCATCCAGATGTGGGGTCAAAGGTTGAAAGTGAAAAGGACATGGCAACCAACGATCCTTCCACACTCGAATAGATCGACGATCTACCACACTCCATCTACAATCGGGATTCGTAATAAACTTTGCCGTTATAAGATGCGCCATGTAGCCGATCAGTTGTAACCTAACGATGCCTCTCCAAAAGAGGTCCTTGAAAAATATTGAGCTTTAAGAATGCAGGCAAGAAGACTATCTGGCATTTGAATGAGTCTCCAAGCTTGTTTAGCAAGCAAAGCCAAATTGAAACAACAGAGATTACGAAAGTAAAAACCACTAACCTATTTACTCGTGCATAATTTATCCCATACTACCCAATGAATTCTATTTCGATGTGGAGAGCACCACTAGAAACCAGTGAACGCTGCTTGAATCTCCTGTAGAAGGCTAGTCGGGAGAAGAAAGCATTGCATCACATATGTAGGAATTGATTGGAGCATCGCCTTAATGAGAATTTGCTTACTCGCACTCAATAACAGTTTCTCTTTACATCCCAGTAGTCGCATCCAAATGCTTTCTCGAATGCCTCTAAAAACTGCCTTCTTAGAATGTCCAGCACTGAAGGTAGCCCCAAGTACTTCTCCAAGTACCTCACAATACAAACATTGAGTATACCTGCTAGAGAGACTTGGCGTTCATTATGAACATTCGGGCTAAAGACCATTTGCAAATTCTCGAAGTTGACAGTGTTACTAGAGGTGCGTTCATAGACACCCAGAATGCCACCAATATCCATCACAGCTTCCTCAGATACTTTACAGAAAATCAACGAATCATCTGCAAAAGATAGGTGAGAGACACGGGAAGCCCAGCGAGCCACTGCTATACCTTGGATCACCCCTCTCCCTTTAGCATGTTTCAATAATAAATTGAACACTTTTGCACAAATGATAAATAAGTAGGGTAATAATTTATCCCCTTGCCTAATGCCATACCGCGTTTGAATATAACCGAATTGTTCACCGTTCAGCACAAAGGAGAGTGAAACCGATGAGATACATAACATGATCAAGGCTAAAAATGAGGGAGCAAATCCAAGCTGTAAGAAAGCATATTCCACAAATGGCCACTCGAGACGGTCGTAAGCGTTGCTCATATCCAACTTTAAAGCAATGTAACCTTTTCATCCTTTCCTCCGATGCTATAAGAAATAATTACATTCAAAAGCAAGGAGAACATTGTTAGAAATAAGATGCCACTAACAAAAGCAGACTGAGATGGTGATCAACAGAGTCTAAACACAGCTTTAACCAATTAGCCAAAACTTTAGATACAATTTTGGAAACGACATTACATAGTCTAATAGGACGAAAGTGAGAAACAACCTTCGGCAACTTAATTTTTGAAATTAAGAGGGAAAACAACATTTTTAGTCCCATAAGTTAGGCCCATGTCACATTTGGTCCCATTCATTAAAGAATTAGCACTTTTAGTCCCATAACTTAGAAAAAGTAGCACTTTGATTTTCATGCACTTTTTCGTCTAAAATTTAACAGTGTAGGTCATGTGTTTAGCACGTTGCCATTAAGTATTTTTGGTTGAAGGAAAAATTGGCCCTTTTTTCAATAGTAGCATATAAGTACTTCATATGGCCTACTTGATTCACTTGTGAAAGACATGATTCTTTGTGTTGCTTCTACTTGATTTTAACTTATAGAAGTATAGGATGGATAGGATTCAATTTTTGTGACAGACGAGAGAAAACACTATGTGTTTTGCCCTAATTTCTTTTAAGATTTATTTTTTCCCCTCAAATGTAGTTATATTTTTTTTTTCAAAAATGGTCCTAAGCTAGAAAATAAATCAATTTTCACTTCACTTAAAAATACTTAACGATCACATGTTAAGCATGTGCGCTACATCGTTAAATTATAGATAAAAAAGTGAATGAGGCTCAAAAGTGCTATTCTCATAATGAATGGGACCAAAAGTAAAACGGGCCTAACTTATGGGATAAAAAATATTATTTCACAAAATTAGGACAATGTGAGTATGATTAAGGGAAGTCGTCATCAGACCAGAATCCAATATTTTCAAGACATATTAGGACACTTCCACACATATTATATTCCAGTTTCTGAAAAAAGAAAGGGGGAAGCCAACGAGACTTGAGGAAGTCAGCAATCCCATAGAAAAGGTGCCATGTCGAACTTCCTCTGCATCAAATGGACAAGTGAGATGTTGATTTTATTCCAAAGAAATTTGAGGGCATACTCCACGATAGGCAGCTTGCAAGTTCAAAGGAGATGGAGCGAATATCTAAAATATCCGTGGAGAATAAGAACCAATTAAAATTTGGATACACTCAGACGTCGAATACCAGTTTTCGTGTGTTGGAATAGGAGACCAAAAGCCAATTAGATTGGCGGTTTGAGAACCATTCAAACAATCTTTATTTAAGAAATATTGTCCCAACGAATATGGTAAATATTCATCTTTGGCACACATATCTGTTGTGCTGACCAAATTACGTCAAGTACTACTTTGACGTCACAATAGATGCCCACAGACGACTTTAACAACCGTGAAATGGATAAATTGTGCAACGGATGGCCATGAAATCAATTGTCAAGAGTTGGATCTGAAATGTTCCAAGTCAAGGATCTCAAGAATGGGCATCGTGTGCCCTATTGAGGCTTGCATTAAGAGTCGCATTCATTTGATGAGTGCCGTATTTTATTGGCAACAGATGTGGGATGTCTATGCGATCTTAGTGGGTTGATTGGCTAGGTGTCGAATCGACTGAACTGACTCGCGGGGATCATCATATGGAAGCCTTGGAGGCTTGGTCTGTATGAATCGAATCCCCGGAACCGTAAGTACGGGAGTAGTCCTCAGACTGGAGAAATCACGGCAGTCACGTGCATACAATGACTGTATCTTGGATCTGTGCGAGAAGTGACTGTGTCACAAACACGATCATCATAAGCCTTATCTAATGCAGTTGGAGTATGTAGCTTAGGTATGATGCGTTCCAAGATGAGGATCCGTCCCCTGTCAGAATATGACAGAGGTATCTCCTATGCACTTGGAGATGCGTTAACGCTCTATAAAACTGTGGCCACAGTCGTTGATTGAATAGAAAAAAGGGGTTCCTATGTCGAGCAATTTGGCGTAACGCAATCTCAAGTTCTAAGTATAGACGCCTAGTCCAGGATGGGAATGGACACCCAATTTCATGCCCTAGACTAAGGTTGGGAGACAGTAGAGGGAAGGACGTACCCGTATAGACTCGAGAGCCTAAACATTCACATGAATATTCACCTAGTCTCTAGTGCCATAGACCATTGCTAGATGGTCACCCATGGTAACGGGCTTTCTTGATCAAGGGTTTAGATTTAATTAATAATAGTAGTTGACACTAGCCCAAGTCTAGCTAAAAGGTGAACCTAAAGAATCACACACAAATCACCGAGAAGGGATGAGGAATTAATTGGGAATTAATTCTATAAGTAATTGAATTACTTATAAATGAGAATGATTCATTGGATAGAGGAGCCCAAGAATAAATTAATAGGATTAGTTTATAGTGGGCTTGCCTTATTATTTAATAAGTTGGACTTATTAATCCATAAAGGCATATTGGGCTCATATATTTGATTGTGTTAAATATATGATGGGCTTAATTAGATGACTTTTAATTAAATTAGATTTAATTAAAATTAATTGAGTTCTTGTATTTTATTTTAATAAAATCGGCCAAAGCACCCCTAGTTAAGTTGTTGGAAAAATCTAGGAGAGGAAATTATTGACTAACAAATTCACTTTTGGAAAGTGCCATGTTAGTCATCTTTTATTTGGAATATAGAATGAACCTAGACACATTCTAATACATCCGTACAAGGTCTATATATGTATATTAGTTATTTGGAATGACTAATGAATACATAATACGAAAACCAAAATAATTTCCTACACTAGAGCCTCCAAAATTCGGCCACCCCTCCCTTTTCAAACACTTATTGTGTTTTTCTCCCTAATTCTTTTCTAGCAAATTGAATTGAGGGATCTCGAATACTGGTGTGGTGTGGACGAGACTTTAGAGAGCTTCTACATTGAAGTCTCATGTGAACGGATCAAACGAATGAGGTTCGGAGTAAATCAAATCAAAGAGGTATTTCTTGATTTATGATTTGTGTACCTCTCATTTTTCAATCAACCATTAGCCCAGTTTAATTTTATTAGTGTTATTATTAACTATATCGAACGTTCGGGAACTCCAAAGGTACACACCCCTTGGAATTATGATTTTATTGCGTTTCGTTTTAATTTACATAATTATATATTACCGCTTCCTCTTGTGATCCACTCGCATTTTGAGTTGCTTTCACCATGAATGTCTTGCAATCTAGTAATTCGATTCACCTTAGCCCCTGGAAGATGCCATAGGATGGAAATAGTTAGTATTCCTATCTCCTTCACGTAACCAGTGAGTTTTTGCCCTTTGCGGTCACTTGACAGTCTCAACAGCCAATAACTCTTCCAATTCCTGGCAATGAGCAATGAGCTGAGAATGGACCTCTACAGTGCACTGCTTGCGTTCCAACTCCCCAATATTAATCTCAAGCCACTGTATTCGTCTTTTGATAAAATCAAACCGACCTTTGCTCCAAGACATCAATACTTGAGAACAGCATGCCAACTTCCCAACCAATAGAAAATCGGCAAGTATCGGAAATGAGTTCTGAACATTAAGCCGATGAGGCCCAAGAGGCTTCAAAATGAAAACAGCGATGACGCTGTTTGGACTCGGAGTGAGAAAGCGAAACCAGATGGATAAGTAAAGGATTATGATCAGAATATACCACTGGGAGATGAGAAACCTACGAAAGTTAGGGTACAGAGCACGCCAGTTAGCAGTCCCAAGAGCCCTGTCTAAGCGACAACGCATCGTGGCTGGCCACAACCGACGATTGCACCACGTAAAGCTGTCGCCTGAAAAACCGAATCATCTAGGTCGCATCAAGCAAGACCCTGTGAAAATCCCGCATTAACCACTTCGGAGTTGAACATCTCCTTTCTTTGTCATGAGGGAAAAGGATGGCGTTAAAATCCCCACAGCACAACCAAGGTAAGGCCGTTTTGTGCTTCAGCGTACGCAACATATCCAGCATGCTTTCGACGCTGACCCCCCGATCCTTATAAAGGCCCATAAAACGCCATGAACACTCCTGCCAAAAAGTACTCACATCAATATGATACTGCGAGAAACTCAGCAAAGACACATCGAGGTCTTTTCGCCACAGCAACATGAGAACCCCGCTCTTTCCTCCAGCATCTACAAAAACGCCATTATAATGTAATGAACATCGAATCGGCTTAGCTTTAGTCCGTTGACACATGGCAACTCGTTGGAGCATTGTGTTATCCAAGCAAATTTAGTGAGTTTATTTCAATATTCAAAATTAGTTCCAAGTTTTCCAATGTAAACACAATATTAAATTATTGAAAATTGTGGATAAGGTTTTGCCCAAAGAATTTCACTACAAATATGGCAATTGATATTATATTAGTTTATCTAACTATTGTAAATAATTATTGGTTAATTAATGATGATTGCTTCAAACTAATTATTAAAATTTGATGCAATAAAATATTTATTCGCTTAAAAACACAAGAAAAAGAAAGGTTCAACAGAAACTGTGTAGTTATGTAATTATGAACTTTAATATGGTTTAGGCTGCTTTACTTCATTCTTACTTCATAACTAAGAAGATGTTTAGGACTATTTTATAGGGTAAATTGCAGTTTGCTTTGTGAGATCTGTTATAATTATAAATATTTTTTCATCATTGAAAAAATTATAAATACCCTGTAAAATTAACGACTTGCCAAATGTGAATACCCTATAATGTGAAGCACAGGAATAACACCTGGTAGAGAGACCCAATCTTGAGCGAAATAAATACCGCGACTTCGATCTTTTTCAACAAAATCATCACGCAGTAAATCAACAAAGCCCAAAGTGATGTCTCTTTCTCCTTCAAGTTTACCTACTATAGTATCAGAGTGGATATGATCTCCACCAGACAGACGTAACGCTTTAGCTAGTACACGGAAGTGCATACCAATGATTCTTCTGTCTATCAATAACTGCATGCATTGCACGATGAATGTGAAGAAGTAGGTCATTATCTCGGCAATAATGAATACCCTCTAGAGAGGGTTGTTATGAACCTTCATCAATGAACCTTGCAGAAGAACCCTTAAGTTTTTGAGACATTGGATTCTCATTAATGTTTACGTTATTCAAGCTGACATTTTTACTTTCGCTTCGTCCACCGCTTGTCGTGCGGGGGCTTCCCTCTAAGGTGAAATGCTCCTCCACCGATGTAGTTTTACATTTCATAACTTCTACAGATCGCTAAGCTGTAACATCCACAAATTTAATACATAATTGTGGAATAAATTATTAAACACTTAAAAAATTTATTTAATTAATAAATAAATTATAAATTTTAATTTTGGTTATATTGAAATTTAAATGAAGTAAATTTGAACTTTTTAAATATTTGGGAGTAAATTATATTAAAAAAAAAAGGAGGGAAGAAATGAATATTTAAAAAATAATAATAATAAAGTGAGGATGGATGGTTAAACCGCCTACCCTCAATTAATTACAGTAAAGCGCACACACACCCAACAACCCTCCCCCCACACACAACTTTCAGAAAGCACGAACAAGATAAAATTATATTTAAACGAGTATTAATTTATATAATTATATTATGTAATCAGTGTTTTTCCTAATATAATTTAAACCATTGGATTTAATATTTAATCAAAAAAATTTATGAGTTTGAGTAATTATAAATTAGTGATCCGTTAAATAGCTCAACTGAAGTACGGATGCTATAATTAATGATTTAAATTATTTAGTTTATTAGATTTAATTATTTCTGTAGTTGATTCATTCAATTTAATTGGATTTATTAATCAATATTTAATCATATATGTATGTGTTTAATTAGTTTTTATAATTGCGAGAAAATGATGAAAATAAATAAGAATATCATAAATTTATATTTGAGAAATATTATAAAATTATATTTGAAAATATTATATTTATTGAAAAGGAATATAAGAGTTTTGAGATAATTTAATCAATAATTGCTATTGAGAATGATAGCTATAAAAAGTTGAGGGGTTTAATAAAATAGATTCTTATAAGTTAATTGAGAAACTATATATATCTTTAGAAAGTCTAGAGTCAAGTTATTTAGAAGAAATAGAACGAAGATTTGAATGTCAATAGAAAGGAAATATTAAAAGATTGATGGAAACGGTATGATTAATATTTAATTTTATTTAAAAATTATGATATTCTCAATATATTGATTATATTCAATATAATTTATTATATGATATGAGAATAAAGTAGAGGACTGAACAACTTCCTTTTTGCTAATTAAATTGCTATAAGATCTAGGTAAGTAAATAATTATTGTCATCTATATGTGTCTCTTTTATCTTGGTATTACTTTTATTGTAAGGCTATGATTTATGTTGCTAAATAACATGATTCGTGCTGAAATTAATCTATTTTGAGTTGTATGAATGGTTGATGATTTAATTTGGATGATTATGTTGTTAAAGTGTAATGCGGAAATGCATTGAAAAATTTCATTTCTTGAATAATGTGTTGTTAGTATTTGCAAATGAATTCTATTGAAATGTGGTTTTACTTGACTTGCTGTTTGCAAAAATAGTGATATGTAGAAATGAGGGAGTGATGAAAATTGAAAATAATTGTGATATGAATATCTCTTGATGTTGTTAAATAGCTTGTGTGGAAAAATAATATGAAAAGAGCTATGATGTGACATTAAAAGAGTTATTATGTAATATGAAAAGAGTTATGATGCGATATTAAAAGAGTTTTGATGTGAATTGAAGAGCTATGATGCGAAATGAGATTAATGAATCTGTATGGCATGTCAAGAGGAATCATTTAAACATTATGTAATGAATGGTGAGGTTGAGTTGCTGAAGAAAAATACTATATCACTTTCTGGTAAGCAAATTAGGAAAAGATGGGTTTAGTTGATTGTTTTATTATGAGTTGGCTGCATTATGTAATAAAATTAATTATGTTAGAATTAAATTGATTATATTTTATATATGCTACTCATTTTGTCTTGTTTGCAACTGTACTAGATGTATATGTATATGTGATGCTAGTTATTTACTTATTGAGTTGCAGTCTCATTCCTCTACTAATATTTTTTACGTGTCGATCTCTACCCACTGAGGACTAGATCCAAACCATGAATTCGGTCAGATCGGACTAGTATGCAGTTCTTTTTTTACCCGTCGATAAAAATAGAAATCACCTTTTGAAATTGTATAAATCTGAATTAAAAATGAGGATGGCATATGAACTAATTATAATAGTTTCATTTTGTGGTATTCGATAGACATATGTATCATCTTGTGGATGACATGAGAAATTTGCTAGTGGTGATGTGAGATTTGATGTATATATATACTCCATGGGGACTGGATTATGTGCATCTTTACATTGATAAACAAGATTTGTTTTAAGTGTGATATTTAGGGGAGATATAGTCATAGTACTCTTAGAGGGTGTTACATTAGCCCCAGTTATCTTCGGTGCAAGAACGCTCGACCAGTGAGCTACTACGCACTTTTTTCAAAGGCGGCTGCTTTTAGGCAAACCTTTAGCTGTCTCTGGACCTTACCTCCTTTATCACTAAGTGATCATTTAGGGGCTTTATTTTAAGGTCATATCCCCCATCATCTCACTGGCTAACCTTGACCTATATTATTTTGAGGTCATACCTGTATTGACAGTTTGTATTGATTGGGTAGTGCTCTCGTGGCCCACATAGAAATAGGCTTTACCTAGGCGAATTTAGTCTGGCAAGATGGTCCTTATTGATTCACACGAGATTCCACTTGTATCGTGCTGCTCGGGTCAGAGCGTAAGCTAGTGATGCCTTCGACTATTGGACTTTCGCCATCTATGGTGCAACTTTCAAGTTGCTGTGCTTAGTAGCACGACGCTTGTATTGCTCTACCACAACCGCATTTTCACAGTTTAGGCTGCTCTTGTTTCGCTTGCCGTTACTACAGGAATCGCTTTTGCTTTCTTTTCCTTTGGCTACTAAGATGTTTCAATTAGCTAGGTTGTCTCTTGCCTGCCCATAGATTCTACAGCAGTTCAAAAGGTTGTCCCCATTCGAGAATCACTGGATCTATGCCTATTTCTAACTCCCCAAAGCATTTCATAGATTACTACGCTCTTCTTTGTCTTTACGTGAAGGAAAAGGATCAACCCAGGAGGCGTAGCGGAAGTGCGAAAAATAAAAACTGAAATGATAATAACATAAATAACACAACTATGGGGTATACCCTTGATATATCCCGAGCTTTTGGTGTGTTAAATAAAATCTAAGTCCAAGAATTAAAAAGAAACCGAGGATGCAGAACTTAAACCAAAATTTCTTACCCTCGTTGTTTTCTTCGATTAGTTTCAAATGTTGTTCTAATTTACTGTTCAAGATTAGATGTCAATGGTAAGATTGTCGAAACTGTCCACACCTCTATTGGAGATCGTCTCCTCCTTGTCCTAGCAAGAAAAGAAACGGGAAAAAGAGAAGATCAATACCACATTATTAAGTTAATGGATTGATCTTCTATGTTCTTCCTCGATTCAAGAACCAAGAAAGAACTAGGTTTTTTTCTTTGGAGAATTCGACTATGGAGGAAGAGAGAGAGAGAGGAGAAAAAATGGTGTTGTGTTGTTGGTTAGGATGGAGATGCAAATATATCAAAGACCTAGTCTCTTGTATAAACTTGATCCTACCCAAGCCTTACCAACCCTCCTCATGACTGAAAATTAGACTCCAAAATGAGCCAAAATTCGGGCAACACATCTCTCATGAGAAGTCATCTTCTCTTTTGAATTAGACTAGGTCAAATCGGGTCATGGGCTTGGTTTTAAATGGACCAGGCCTTAATTTAACTAAATCAAACCAAAGTCCAATGGATCCAAATTAAATCAAATTTAATTCTAAGTCCATTAACTAGATTCATGTCTTTTAATCGAATTAAAAGATCCAAGCCTACCATCTCTCTTAATTTATAAATCAGATTTATAAACTAAATTAATCCCAACTTAAATTAATTCAATTAATTTAAAAGACCAAATCCAAACTTAATTAATTTAATTAATTTGGAAAACTCCAACCAAAGGATTTTTACATAAATGATTCAATCATTTATATTCTTTGAGAAATTAATTTAATCTAATTATATTAATTAATTTCTTTTGAAATTAATCCTAAATTAATTCATCACATTTTAGTGACAAGTGTGCGACTTTTTAGGTTCATTCTCAACTAGACTTAGGCATATATTAAATAAAATTTAATAAATTATTTCTGATTAACCAATAACCAATGGTCGGTTACAATGGATGGTCGTCTAGCAATAGTCCATGGCACTAGAGACTAAGAGAATGATGCATGAACATTTAGGCTTCAAGTTTTATACAAGTACGGTCCTTCCATCAACTATCCTCCAGTCTTAGTTTGGGGCATGGAATTGGGTGTTGGTTCCCATCCATGACTAGGCATCTAGACTTATAACTCGAGTTCTCGTTTACCCTATTCGTTGACATGGGAAAATCTATCTCAATTCATTCAATCACTGTGGCCACAGATTCTAAGGGCTTAAATGAGTCCCAGAGTGTATAAGTGTTAGAATAGGTAACATAAAAGCCAATTGGATTGGTATGCTTATAATCTATTCTGACAATAATTCGATTTTATATAATATTATTCAGTGAATAAAATGAGTATTCGCTACTGGCATTTTATTTGTTATGCTCATTGCATTTATATTTGCATTTTTTTCAAACTTCACAACAAAGCCCATAGACCACCTTGAATAACTGTGCAACAGTTGGACTGTGTATTAGATGGCAGTCATGAAACCAGCTATTTAGGGTTGGTCTGCAATGTTCCAAGTCAAGTACCTCGAGAATGAGAATTGAAGTGTCCTATGGAGACTTGCATTAAAAGTCGCATTCATTTCATGTGTGTTGTGGTTCATCGACGATAGACGTGGGACGTCTATCCGATCTTAATGGGTCGATTGACTAGGTACCAAATCAACTGAACCGACTCGCGAGGCTCTTCATATGAAAGTCTTGGAGGCGTGCTCGGTATGACTTAAGTCCCTGACTCCGATAATACGGGAGTAGTCCTTAAACTTGAGGAATCACGGCAGTCGCGTGTGTGCAATGACTGTATCTTAGATTTGTGCGAGAGGTGATCGTGTCTCAGACATGGTCATCATAAACCTTGTCTGGTGCATTCAAAGTATGTAACGAGGACGATGAGTTCCAAGAAGAAGATCCGTCCCCTATGAAAACGTGACAGAGGCATCTCCTATGCACTTAGAGATGCATTAACGCTCTATAGGCCTGTGGCCACAGTCATTGATCGAATATGAAAAAGAGGTTCCTATGTCAAGTAATTTGGTGTAACACGATCTCAAGTATTAAGCATAGACGCCTAGTCCAGGATAGGAACCGACACCCAATTTCATGCCCTAGACTAAGACTTGGGAGATGGTAGACGGAAGGACCGTACCCGTATAGACTCGAGAGCCTAAAAGTTCACATAATTTTTCGCCTAGTCTCTAGTACCGTTGCTAGACGGCCACCCATGGTGAGGGGCTTTCTTGATATGTGAACCTAAAGAGTCACGCACAAATCACCGAGAAGGGACAAGGAATTAATTGGGCATTAATTCCATACGTAATTGAATTACTTATATATGAGAGAGTTCCATTTGATGAATAAGCCCAAGGATAAATTAATTGGATTAATTTATATTGAGCTTGTCCTTATTATTTAATAAATTTGATTTATTATTTAATAAAAGCTTATTGAGTTTATATATTTAATTGGATTAAATATATGATAGGCTGAATTAAGTGGGCTTTAATTAAATTGGATTTAATTAAGATTTATTGGCCTTGTATTTTAATTAATTAAAATCGACCCAAACCATTAATTAAGTAGGTAGAAATTAGAAAAGAAAATTATTGACTAACAAATTCACTTTGGAAAGTGACATGTTAGTGATCCTTTATTTGGAATATAGGATTTTATTAACTTATGGATGATTAATGAACCTAGACATATTTTAGTGCATCCATACAAAGTATATATATATATATATATTAGTTATTTAGAATAACTAATGAATACATAACAAAGTAAGAAATAATTTCCCTCTCCCCAATTACTCCACTCGGCCAAACCCCCTCTTATGCACACTTAGTGTATTTTTCTCCTTAATTTTTTTCTAGAAAATTGAGTTGAGGAGTCTCAAGTTCCAGTGTGGTGTGGACGCAACTTTAGAGGGTTTCTACATTGAAGCCTTGCGTGAACGAATCAAATGAAGGAGGTTTGAAATAAATCAAATCAAACGTAATTCTTGATTTATGATTAATGCATCTCTCATTTTACATTCAACCATTAGCCCCGTTAATTTCATTATCGTTTATTTTTATCAACTACATCGAACGCCTGGGAACTCCAAGGGTACACCCCTTGGAACTATGGTTTTATTGTGTTTTCATTTTAATTTACGCATTTTATTATCGCCGCTTCTACTTGTGCGTTCCCAGGAAGATCCACTTGCACTTCGAGGTGCTTACAATAGGCGATACTGCTATCACAATACCAATAGGGGACAGATTCTTTCTTAATACGTTGTCCTTGCTACATACTTTAAGTCTACTGGACATGACTTATGATGGACATGTCTCACGACACAGTCGCTACTCGCCAAATGCAAGATACATTCTTCACATGCATATGACTGTCATGATTCCTGAAATTCGAGTTCTAATCCATACTATTGAAATTTGGAATCCAAGTCATACCGACCGAGCCATTAAGACTTTCATATGAAAATTCCTACGAGCCAATTCAGTCAGTCGGTTACTTTGCCAATTTACCTATTAAAATTGTATAAAAGACCTAAATCTCCTGCTGATGAAACATCTCATGATCCTCGACTTGGAATGTTGTAGACCGATTCTTAGAAGTTGGTTTCTTAACTATCAAACTTGTGCACAACCTAACTTCACGGGTTTAACCTTTCAGTCTGTGGGCATTTTGTTGTGAAATTAAAACGTTGTTCAATGTAAGTAGTAAGCACATCAACACACTAATGCGTTTTTTATGAATACTAACTATATTTATCATTACAATATTATTTCGATAAAGATTGACGAATCGAAAATAACCAATCTAGTTGGCTTTTTGATCACCCATTCTTACGATCTCCCACTTGACCATAAAGCAAATTACCCATACTACTCACACCTTTCTAAGTACGAGCAATCTACGATACCAACTCGATTTCGTAGGTCTACTATATTTTATGCTAAAGCTACACTGTCCAACCATATGCCTCCTTTACCATTCTACCTATAGTGGTGGTTATCAATGAATTTTTTGTGGATCTTATTGTGAGATTTCGGGCCCGAAAGTTTGTTGCCATAGCCTCGTCGTCTACCTCTAAGGCAACTATTGCCTCGACCATGCTAGGCACCACATCCATTCAATAGATGCGGTATTTTCAATTCAAACCACATTCCAAAAAAATGAATTCCAAAAGTTGTCGTGCATTCAACTTTTAGATGGAACATTGTGGTTCTTGCTTGAAATCCTTTCAAGCTACCACACTCCCTATTAAGTCCGAAGGTACCTATACTTTGAGGACTTGCTTATTATCCACATGAATCTGAAGCCAGTACCTCTTCAGCTTTTCATAATCAATTCTCCACAAATTATGTATCAAGAACACTTCTTTAATCCTTATTCAAATATTGAAAAATTGCTCTTGACAACTATCTATTGCCTCCTCGGTTTATTCCCAATATCTATTGTGTCATGCCCAAAGCATGCACCGAACAACATTTTCATGCTGCTTACAGCAAAGACATAGGAGATGTCAAAACATCTAAACTTTCTCATTAATCTGTCGTGACTAAGTCTTGAACAGCATAATGCTTTATTTAGGAATCCAGCTCCTTTTTATAGATAATTTCTTGAACAATGTTTATGTCTTAGTGTCTCCTAACACCTGAACCTCATTTTAAATGAGAAAGACGTTACACATTAAATACGTTGGAACACAATCAACAACTCCTACTGGCCTTGAGCTCATTTTATCGAGTCATACCCAGTATGACCTTCACAAATTGAATATTCTTGTTACATGAAGTCTCAAACCTGCTTTGAACTCTATGTTGAATCATTGGGCTCCAAGCTATTGATTCTGACTGATGTCCCATATCGCTATTCCTTATGTCTTTCTGGATTGTAATCCAATTTATCGAATAGACAAGGACCGGAATATAGTTAGTAGAGAAAATGCGATTACCAATGATGTTTATGAGTAGCTACATAAAACCAAACTCCCACTATTTCCTTTACTTGTGTAGGATTTTCCTACAAACTCAAGTGTAGGACAAAAGTCTTGGTATGCAATCGGGGCCAAGGTGGTTTAGTGAAACATCGATCAAACAAAGTCCAACTTAGTTTGATTTTTTCCTTATCAGAAACTTTCAACCATGGTCCCTCTAGAAAGAGCTTCATTGAGTGAGAATTACATTCTCATTTTAGATATTGAAGAACTCCCACTAAATACATATGCTCTCAATCCAATCGAAAGGCAATCAGTTTGGTTCACCGCTACAATTCTAAATCTTTGATCCTCTCAAATGTCAATAGACTTGTGAACCTCATTTGATCTCGTGTATTTAGTGACCTACAGGTGTGACATTAGATTTAATCCAACGGTTTACTGGCAAGCTCATTATGTCCTACAAATAGCTTTATGGTTTTTCTCCTACTCAGAAAGGTTTTGCAAGCTGGTATACCCAAATTGTCTATTTATAAAATCTTTGAATTAGTTAATCTTACTCATCCTTAAATGGAGGGAAAAGACCTACCATAACTATAAGCATTGTCTTGATTATCATTTTAATCTTTTACTTGATTATTCATAATCTAATTATAAGATAGTGAAAACTTATGTTTCAACTAGCATAAAAGAATCCCATTCTGTGTTAAATAAATAGCTTTATTGACAAAAACAAAAACATGTAATCAAGAATCGTCCAACAATAAATGAACACATTATTTTGGTCATGCTAGCTTACATAAATACTATCCTAACATGATCACTACCAAGCCTAACTAGTCCGTAGTCTTTCCAGCATGACTCGCTATTGCTAAACCTCAGGACCATTTGCTTTCTCTTTTAACTCCTCATCACCACATGCAAATCATTCACAAATTGTGAATAACTGGTATACAATACCAAGGGTAGAATAATATAAAGTTTACCTTCATTGGAGAGGACCTTAGGACACTTCCTCTTCCAATGGCCTTGTTCTCAGCAGAAGATGCAAATATTATTTGAAATTCTTGACTGCCGAATCTTTTTTCCTCTTTCCTTTACCCCCATCTGGCGGTGTAGTAGCAGCACTCGAAGTGCTAGCAATAGTTGACGATGTCTCATCCTTCCTCCTCTTTCAGGGTCCGACAACCTTACCTCTCGCTTTAGAAGTTGAAACCTCTCCACTAGTACTGATCACGTAGATTTTTCAATCGTTACCACATATTTGACAATTGTATTTATCAACTCATGAAGGTTTTTATTAAGTTCATTCATGTTGTAATTGACAATAAATTGATCAAGTGAGAGAGGCAGAGACTAAAGGATCATGTCAATGTACGTGTCTTTTCTCTCAAGATCAACATGGAGTTCTTTGAAGTTTTCCACAAGGGATAACATCATCACTCTATGCTCTCGTACAGAAGACCCTTCAGTGATTTTAGCGCTGAAGAATGCCTTCTTCGTGGCATATCTAATCTTTCGGTCCATTACCACAAAATATCTTTCATGCAGAGCATTACCGACCTGACATCATCACATTATTCATACTATTTTGTGATTTCGTAAGACATCGAGCGCAGTACGATGTTGTGGACTTTTCATTTATCCTTATAACATACTTCTCAAATGTCAAACATTTTCCAGGTAAAGATCCCTCTGGAAAAGTCCAAGGTAGAGACTTATCTATAACATAGATCTGTGAAGGGATCGCATGGTACGGCCCGGCGATAAAATAAAATAGCGCAATAACGAAAAATAAATGCTAGAATAAAACGAATCCAAGAGGTGTGCCCTTGGAGTTCTTGGGCATCTGATGTACTAAAATAAATACGAACATGGTGCTGATATAAACACTAAAGCCGAAAAATATAAGGGTGAAAAACGATACCTTTCGTTTTTCACGGTTGCTTGAAATGTCCTTCACTTGAGGCTCCAAAATAGCAGCCCTCTAATTCGTCCACACCACACAAGAGTCGGGATCTATACATCCTTTTTGCTATAAGAGAAGAAGAGAAGAATTGCACCTTGTGCAAGTAAGAGAGAGGGCGGCCAATTGCCATGGAAGAGAGGAAGGGGAATTTTTTTGTGGTGTGTTACAATGATTATAATTATTTTCCAAATAATTATATTTCACATATATATACTTGATTGTAATCAAGAATGTTTCTAAATACATTCTATTATCTACAAGGCATATTTCTCTTTATTCCAAATAAAGATATCCTTAAAATGGTTAGAATTGCACTTTCCATAATCGCAATTTGCTAGACATTTATTTCCTTCCATGAATCTTTCATGGGCTCAAAATAATGGGCTTGGCCGATTTTTTTACCCTTAAAGAAATGCAAGTCCAATTAATTTTTATCTAAATTTAATTTTAAAAAATCTAATTTTATTGAGCCCAATTTGTTATTAATCTAATTAAATACATAAGCCTTAATTATCCTTATTATTTAATTAGATCCAACTTATTAAATTATAAGGATAAATTCAATATAAATTAATGTCATTAATTTATTCTTGGGAATTTTTCCATCCAATGGATCTCTCTTTTATAAGTAATCCAATTAGTTGTGGAACTAGTTCCAAATTAATTTCTTGTTCCTTTCCGGTGATTTGTGTTCACTCTTTAGATTCACCTTACAGCTAGACTTGGGCTACTGTCTAACACTGTTATTAATTAAATCTAATTTGATTAATAATTCTCGATCAACCTTTGATTAAGAAAGCCCGTCACCATGGGTGACCATCTAGCAACAGTCCATGGCACTAGAGATTAGGCGAATATTCATGTAAACTTTTAGGCTCTCGAATCCATACGGGTGCAATCCTTTCATCTACTGTCTCCCGGCTTTAGTCTAGGGAATTGAATTGGGTATTGGTTCCCATTCTGGACTAGGCTTCTATGCTTAATACTTGAGATCTCGTTACGCCAAGTTTCTCGATATAGGAACCTCCTTTTCCTTTTCGATCAACGACTGTGGCCAAAGATTCATAGAGCGTGAACGCATCTCCAAGTGCATGAGAGACTCTGTCACATACTGACAGGGGACGGATCCTCTTCTTGGAACTCACTTCCTTGTTACATACTCCAATTGCACTGGACAAAGCTTCTGATGATCATGTCTGTGACACAATCACCTCTCACACAAATTTATGATACAGTCATCGTATACACGTGACTGTCGTGATTTCTCAAGTCTGAGGACTACCCTCGTACTATCGAAGCCAGGGACTGAAGTCACACCAACCAAGCCTCTAAGGCTTCCATATGACGATTCCCGCAAGTCAATTGAGTCAGTTGACCACCTTGTCAACTAACCCACCGAAATTGCATAGACGTCCAACGCCTGTTGCCAATGAAACGTGATACTCATCCAATGAATGCAATACTTAGTGCAAGTCTTAATAGAACTCTCGATGCCGAGTCTCGAGGTCCTCAACTTGAAAATTTCAGACCAACCCTCAAAAGTTAGTTTCATAACTGCCATCCAATACGCAACCCAACTTCATGGGTTATTATGTGGTCTACGGGCATCTGTTGTGACGTCAAAGCAGCGCTTGACGTAATTTGATAAGCATAATAAATACATGTGCCAAAGATGAATATTTATCATATTTGTCGGGACAATATTGCTTAAATAAAAATTGCTTGAATTGTTCCCAAAATCACCAATCTAATTGGCTTTTGGTCACATATTCCAACAATCTCCCACTTGACCTTAAAGCCAATTACTCATGTTTTCACATTAATCTTATGAACACTCTATGATACCGACTAGGTCTTATGGGTCTACTGTAGTTTCTGCCGATGTCCTGCGGTCTAACTCGTTACATCTTCCTTTCATCGTTCCAAGTAGATGATAGTATCTAAGATTTTTTCTTGGAGATGTGATTAGATCTCGGGCTTTTTACCTTATGCCATACTCATCCTCCAAGGTGACTACTGGTGCGGCTGTGCTAGGTAGCACACGCAACAATCAGGTATTATTTGTTCAATCCTAACCATTTTCCAATATAACTTTTAAAGTTTGCCATACATTCAATTTTCCATAATAAGGTTCCATGTGGTATTCCACTTGGAACCTTTCCAACATTACCACATTATCATTAAATCTCGAATGTACGTTCCTTTTGAGATTAAATATTATTCATATGATGCTGAAAGTAAGTATCGATATTGCCTTCCAAAATCAATTCTATGTGGCATCAAGACCTTTTATTTAATCCTTAAAAAGCATAAGCAAAATTAGGTTCAGTGCACCAAACAACATTCAATGCTGCTTACAGCAAAGACATAGGGGATGTTAAACATCTAAGCTCCTCATCAGTTTACCACGACTGAATCTTAGATAACTTATCCCTGGATAGGAATCTAATTCCTATTATGGAGAATTTTATGAACAATTGTTTTTATATTTCAGAGTTCCACAACATCTTTTTATCATTCTAAATGATCAAACATGTTTTCAACCACTTAAAACACAAGAAACATAATTGAGCTCCCACTGACCTTCCATCTTGTTCTTGACCGAGTCATGTACTTCATGAACTTGTCAAAATAAGTATGTAGGACGTTGAAACCTAATTTGAATTCCATAGTGGATTTTATGGCTCCAAGCCATTTATCCGGATTGATGTCTTACATCGCTTCTCCTTGTCCGATTTCAAAAATTGTATCTTTCAGGTAATTGGAGTTTTTTGATCGTCCTTTAATGTAGGCAGGACCATTCCTCATACTCAAGACTTTTGTAGAACATAGGTTTTCCAATCCATATTGAATATGGTGTCTGGACAAATTTTCAACTTGACGGTTTTCAAAAGTCCTCATCCAGATGGGCCATCTAATTCAGTGAAACACAAATCGAACCACGTCTAATCAAGTTTCAAGTTCTTCCTTACTAGAGCAGTTTAACATCTCTTCTGGAGGAATTTCACTAAATGAGAATTCCATTCTCATTTGGACATTTCAAGAACTCCCACTAAATAAGTACCACCTCGATCCCATCTAAGGGTTTGTCTCCGTAACCAGTTTGGTTCTCCACCTCAGTCTATTTTCTCCGAGCTTTCTAAAGGTCCTTAGACTTGTGAATCCTCTACTGGTATTTGTGTATTTACTGATTTACAGGTGTCTATCTTGGAACTTAATCTCATAGATTGTTTTTAACAAGCATTATTTATCCCATAAAGTGCTTTCATGGCTTTCTTCTTTCCCAGGAAGGATTCATAAGTTAGCAAACTCAAATCATCTATTGCTAGAGTTTTTAAATATACCAATCTACTCATCCTAACTAGAGGGACATAGCCTAGGTCATTCATGTCATTCTCTGTAAGTTATGTTCTTGACTATCCATTTTAGTCATTTATTTTTTAGCATGCATAATCCAATTATGAAGTACGAGAATTCAGTAACTCAGCAGATTCACAAGAATCTTTTATTGATCAATTTTGTAGTCTAATTTGGCCAAAAATTCACTAAAAACTTGATCACGTTGGGAATGATTGTATAATCTTTCAACATGAATACTAATAGCTAAGTTTGTTTAGTCTTATTGCTTTTGCAGTAATGGCCTAGCCATTCCTTAGCTTTAAGATTATATGTCTTAGTCTGCAAGTCGTTTGTAGAAATGCACTTCGAGAGCAAGTGTCCAACACTTGAGAATATAAATAGAAATCATGTTTGCTCAATAAATGTCATAGCTTGGGTGAAGGGGAGTTCACGATACTCCCTCTTCTAATGCCCATTGGCAATTTTTATGCAAACATCATATGTTAATTTTGACTGTTGAACCATTATTCCATTTTTTCTTTTACCTTCCTTATCAAGGCGACAGAAGCGCTCAAAGCGCTTGCAACGGCTGACTTTACTTCATCCTTCTTTCTCATTCGGCGTCCGGCACCCTTACCTTTCGCTTATGAGGTCAAAGCCTCCAAGTCCAATACCAACAGCACCGATTCTTTAATCGTTACCTCGTATTGGTCCAACCATTTTTATCAACTCACGAAATGGTCTTCTCAATACGTTTAGAGTTTATGATAAATAGGTCAAAAGAGGGATGAAAGGACCTGAAGGATTACATCAATGTACATCCCTTTTTAAGATTGGGGTCTTAGAGCTTCTCCATAAGGGCTTGCATCTCAGCCCAATGTTTATGTATAGACCACCATCAGTCATCTTGGGTTAAAGAAATGCTTTCGTTGCGGCATATCCAATATGCTAGTTCGGTATCGCATAAATTTGATTTTATAGAGAATTTATTGAACCAACAACATCTAGCCTATCATACCGCTCAAGGATGACAGAAGCAAGTATAACATTGCGGACCTTGCGATTGTCCTTATGCATTAATCCCAAACATCAAACGTTCCTTAAGTAAGGACTCCTTTCGCAAGTCCAATGGAAGTGGCTTTTACATGACATAAGCCTATGTTCGGAAATCGAGGACAATCCTTCAATTTTCGCAGTTAATTTTTTTTATTGTGTTCCATAAATGAATCTTAAAATTAAGAAAAATTGAAAAACAGTATCTAAGACATGTATTCTAAACTTAGAGCAGAAAATAAGTAGATTATTGCAATATTATTTTGAGTCTCGATCTTTTATTCATTAACTTTTCCCACTATTTCTACAAAATCCCACCACTCTCAAGTGGAGTTTCGAAAAATTCTTTCCTAGTGGACTTGGGACCCACAAAAATAATTTACCATGTCCAACTTTTACGATTCACATGAAAAAAGCCTTGTGGGAGGCAAGTGATACCATTCTCATTCCATGAGATTCCCAAAATATTTTACCTCACCTCTTCACATGATCCCAACGCCTCCAAGCGTATCATGCTACTCGGTGTGAAGCCCAACCCACACCTCAATTGTCGCCCCCCATGACGCATCAGAAAGGGAAACAAGGAGTGTGTTCCTTTATTCATAACAATAATGCAACTTGTCTTCTATTCCAAATGCGTCATGACTCGTGAGACCACATTTGGATAGCGATAGCCTTCTCGTCATATTGTTATGGATGGAAGGCCTGGACAAATCGAAATGCCATTTCAATCCAAGTCCATTATGGGCTTAATATTAAATAAGTGTTGGGCTCAACCCATCAACCAAATCACACCTCACTATCGCCCCCCACGACTTGTGAGACAGTGAAACAGTAAGCGTGTTCCATTGTTCACAATAATGGTGTAGCTTGCCTTTAGTCTAAATGTGCCACGACTCATGAGACCACACTTGGTAGTAGCAGCTTTCTCACCACAATATTGTGGCTGGAAACCTTGGACAGATCAAACAATTTTGATCCTAGTCTATTTTAGGCCCTAACATTTTAACTTGGTCCAACCAAGTGAGAGTTAATTATGATTGGTTTAACCGGGACCTCATCACATATTAACATTGAATGAATTAATATCAAACATTTAAAGCATTAAATAAACGCATCGCATGCAATGAAACAAAGCATACCCCTGTTGGATGATCACGAGCCCAACCTATGCGACCGACTAAGCCCGTAGTGAGTCTAAGGACTGTCTAAGGTGGCCCTACGCTATTAAAAAATATTTTTACCTATCAACATATAGATGGGCCTTGTGATAACTCCTTGTGTCACTTTCTTCGTGGGCTTCCTCCTCCGTGGACCTTCTTCTCCATGGACCTTCCTTCCTGGGCTTGCTTAAAATAAGAAAAACCTCACCAAAAAATTTTATAGTACTCTCATTACAATTGAAAAGAAACTCTGATCAGAGGTTAGGCGAGTACATTAGGAGGGAAATAGCAACCCTTATTATTCCAAAGTTAAAAACGAGAAGGAGGGAGATATTAAATCACAAGGGCACACGAGCAAACCCAACAAAAATTAAAAGACATACATGCGGTCTAGGGCTCCATGATCATCCATTCACATTCATTCTAGAACATAATAACAATTAATCATGTCAAGAAAATGAACATTTTGTGAAAATATCGTGATATCCATATCACAATAAATAATTATATGCAGAAAATAACAAGCTTAAAATTTACAACTCAAATGGATGATAAAGCCTTCTTCATCCAATGCACACAAATAAACCAAATTAAATTAAAGCAATTTAGTTCTAGAAGAAATCCAATTTTCTCCAAAATTAAACAATCAAAAATTAATAATTTTCAAAAAATGTGCAGAAATGAGAAAATCTAATTTTTCAAAAAAACGGTGTAAAACGGCCCAGCCGTCGGCTTTCAACAGCAGCAACAACGCAGCAGCGCACTGCCTGTGCGGGCGCATGCTGTGCAGTACCTGTCAGTAGTGCAATGCTAAGTGCCAGTTTTTCCCTTTTCTTTTTTTGTTTATTTCCACACATTAAACCAAAATTAAAAATAAGTATTTTTTACCAGAAAATTTAATTTTCTTAAAAATACTTAAATCATCCAAAATTGCAAAAATCAAAGAAGTGAATTTTCTCACATAATTATTCAATAATAAGCAAAAAATATATCATGCATCAAAACCAATAAAAAATAAATTTTCATGCTTATTCACATAAAATCATAGCGCCTACATCGAACCGGGCTCTAATACCACTTAAAAGCTCCAAAAAGTTTGAGTGGATCGACCTAGGAATGCGGAAGCGGTAGCATAATAAATACATAAATTAAAATCAAAACGTAGTAAACCATGATACCAAGGGGCGTACCCTTGGAGTTACCGGGCATTCGATGTAGTTAATAAAAATAATAATAAAACTAAACGAGGCTAATGGTGAAATAACACGAGGGGTATGAAGATCGTAAATATAGAATTACCTCTTTTTCTTATTTACTTCGAACCTCCAACCTTTGACCCGTTCACGCAAGACTTCAATATAGAAGCCCCCTAAAGTTGCGTCCACACCACACCGGAATTTTGGGATCCTCAGTCCTCTTTGCTAGAAGAAAATTAGGGAGAAAAATACACCTAGTGTGTGTTGGAGAGGGGCGGCCGAATTGGAGAATTAGGAAATTATTTTGTGTTTTGTGTTATATATTCATTAGTCATCCAAATAACTGATATTCATATATATCTTGTATGGATGTATTAGAATGTGTCTAGGTTGATTCTATTATCCATAAGATAATAAATCCTTTATTCCAAATAAAGGATGACTAACGTGGCACTTTCTAAAAATGAATTTATTAGTCAATAATTTCCTTTCCTTGAATTTTCCAACAACTTAATTTAGGGGGTGCTTTGGCTGATTTTATTAAATAAAATACAAGGCCCAACAATTTTAATTAAAGCCCACCCAATTAAATCCATCATATATTTAATCTAATTATATATGAGCCCAATAAGTCTATTAATTAATAAGTCCAATTTAGTAAATAATAAGGACAAGCCGAATATAAATTAATCCTATTAATTTATTCTTTGGCACCTCCATCCAATGGATCCCTCTTATGTATAAGTAATCCATTTACTTACAGAATTAATTCTCAATTAATTTCTCGTCCCTTCTCGGTGATTTCTATGTGAGTCTTTAAGTTCACCTTTCAGCTAAACTCGGGCTAGCATCAAACACTACTATTAATTAAATACAATTTAATTAATAATTCTTGATCTACCCCTTGATTGAGAAAGCCCGTCACCATGGTGGTCGTCCAGCAACGGTCCATGGCATTAGAGCTAGTGAATATTCATGTGAACTTTTAAGCCCTCGAGTCCATACGGATATGGTCCTTTCGCCTACCATCTCCGCGTTAGTTTAGGGCATGAAATTGGGTGTCGGTTCTCATCTTGAACTAGGTGTCTATGCTTAATATTTGAAATCGCGTTACGCCAAGTTTCTCGACATAGGAACCTCTTTTTTCTATTCGATCAATGACTGTGGCCACAGTTTTATAGAGCGTAAACGCATCTCCAAGTATAGGAGATACCTCTATTACGTTTTGACAGGGGACGGATCCTCTTCTTGGAACTCACCATCCTCGCTATGTACTCCGACTATACTGGATAAGGCTTATGATGATCGTGTTTGTGACACAATCACCTCTCACATAAACCCAAGATACAGTCATCGTATGCACGTGACTCCCGTAATTCCTCAAATTTGAGGACTACTCTCGTACTATCATAGCTGGGGATTCGGGTCATACCGACCAAGCTTCCAAGGCCTCCATATGACGATCCCGCGAGTTAGTTTAGTCGATTCAACACCTAGCCAATTGACCTACTAAGATAGCATAAACGTCCCAAGTTTGTTGTCGATGAAACATGACACTCATCAAATGAAAGCGACTCTTAATGCATGTCTCCATAGGACACTCGATGCTCATTCTCGAGGTCCTCGACTTGAAATATTTCAAACCCAACCCTTGGCAGTTGATCTCATGACCGCCATCCAATGCGCAATCTAACTGTTGCACGATTTATTAAAGTGGTCTGTGGGCATCTATTGTGACGTCAAAGCAGTGCTTGACGTAATTTAGTAAGCACAATAGATACATGTGCTAAAGATGAACACTTATCATATTCATTGGGACAACATTGCTTAAATAAGGATTGCTAGAATGGTTCTCAAAACCACCAATCTAATTGGCTTTTGGTCACCTATTCCGACAATCTCCACTTGACTTTAAAGCTAATTACTCATGTTTTCAGATTAAACTGATTATGAGCAATCTGCGATATCGGCTAGGTCTTATGGGTCTACTTTAGTTTCTGCCAATGTCCTGCGATCCAACCTCACTCTACATCTTCCTATCATCGCTCCAAGCAGATGATGGTTTCTAAGATTTTTCTTGGACCTGTGATGAGATCTCGGGCATTTTACCTTATGATATAGCCCAGTTGTCATCCTCTAAGGTGACTACTGGCGCGCTGTGCTAGATAGCATACCCAATGATTGGGCGTTGTTTTTCGATCCTAACCGTTTTCCAATATGACTTTTAAAATTTGCCATACATTCAATTTTCCATGATAAGGTTCCTTCTGGTATTCTACTTGGAACCTTTCCAATATTACCATATTATTAAATCTCAAATATACGTTTGTTTTGAGATTAAATATTATTCATATGATTTCGGAAGCTACTATCTTTATAGCTATCCAGAATTAATTCTCCATTAATGTGCGTCAAGGGCTTTTTTTCAATCCTTATTCAGGTATTAAAGCTAATCCTTCAACAGCTGTCTATTGCTTCGTCGGTGCACACTCGATATCCATTGTTATGCTAAAAAAGCATAAGCAACATCAGGTTCAGTGACTGAACAACATTCCATACTACTTACAGCAAAGACGTAGGGGATGTCAAAAATTTATGCTCCTCATCAATCTACCATGACTGGATCTTAGATAGCTTATCCATAGATAGGAATCCAATTCCTATTATGCAGAATTTTATGAACAAAGTTCGTGTTTCAGACTTCCACGACATCCTTTTATCATTCTAAATGATCAAACACGTTTTTAACATCTAAACACTTGGAACATAATTGAGCTCCCACTCACCTTTCACCTTGTTCTTGACCAAGTCATGTACCTCATGAACTTGTCAAAATAAGTATGTAGGACGTTCAAACCTAGTTTGAACTCAATGGCAGATTTTATGACTCCAATCCATTCATCTGGATTGATGTCCTACATCGCTTCTCCTTGTTCGGTTTCAAAAACTCATACCTTTCAGGTAACCGGAGTTTTTCCTGATCATCCTTTGGAGAACTTAAACATGGTAAGTTTAAAGTTTCAATTATAAGTGATCTTTGTATTATTCAATAACGAACATGTATAAACTAGACTTCGAGTCTAATTTCTCCCACTATTCCTTTGACGT
Organism: Sesamum indicum; assembly: GCF_000512975.1. NCBI lineage: Eukaryota > Viridiplantae > Streptophyta > Magnoliopsida > Lamiales > Pedaliaceae > Sesamum > Sesamum indicum. Next base: position 10,208,633 of record NC_026153.1, read on the forward strand.
ATGCAGGACCATTCCTCATACTCAAGACGTTTGTGGGATATAGGTTTGCCAATCCATATCAAATATAGTGTTTGGATTACGACTTTAAGAAAATACCATGTTTTACAACTGGATGGTTTTTCGAAAGTCCACATCAAGACGGGCCAACTAATTCAGTAAGGCAAGGATCGAACCATGTCTAAACAAGGTTCGGTTCTTCCTTATCAGAGATAATTCAACATCGTCTCTTCCTGATGAATTTCACTGAATGAGAATTTCATTCTCATTTTTTCGAATATTTCAAGAACTTTCACTAAATACGCACCAACTTGATCCCATCGAAGGGTTTGTCTCTGTAACCAGTGTAGTTCTCCTCCTCAAGTCTAATTTCTCCGAACTTTCAAGAAGTTCTTAGACAATCTAACTTACAGATGTCTACTTAGGATCCAATCTAATAGATTATTTTTTACAAGCATTCTTTATCCCACAAAGTGATTTCATGGCTTTCTTTCTTCTTAGAAATGATTCATAAGTTAGTAAACTCAAATCATCTATTGCTAGACTCTTTGAATCTACCAACCTACTTAACCTAACTAGAGGGATATGGCCCAACTCATGCATGTCATTCTCTGTAAGTTATGTTCTTGACCATCCATTTTAGTCATATGTTTTGAGTATGCATAATTCAATTATGTAGTACAATAATTTAATAACTCAGCAGACTCAAAAGAATCTTTTATTGATCAAGTCTATAGTCTAATTTGTCCAATAATTGACTAACAGTTTGATCACGCTAGGTTATATAATCGTATACTATTTTCGACATGAATACTATTAGCGAAGTCTATTTAGTCTTATTGCTTTTGCAATAATGACCTAGTCATTCCTAGCTTTAAGACTACTTGACTTAGTATTCTATTCATTTTATTTCTGTAAATGGTGCAAACCATTTACAGAAATGTGTTTCAAGAGCAAGTGTCCAACATATGGGACTAAGAACAGTAATCATGTTTGCTCAACAAATGCCATAGTTTGGGTGAAAGAGAGTTCATGATACTCCCGCTTCTAATGTCCTTTCGCAATTTCATACAAACATAATAAACAAATTTTGAGTGTTGAACCATTATTCCGCTTCCGCTTTTACCCTCGCCTATTAAGGCGAACGGAGCGCTTAAAGCACTTGAAGCGGCTGACTTTGCATCATCCTTCTTTCTCATCCGGCGTCCAGCACCCTTGCCTTTCGCTTTTGAGGTCGAAGCCTCCAAGTCCAATATCAGCAGCGCAGATTCTTCAATTGTTGCCTCGTATTGGTCCAACCATTTATCAACTCATGAAATAGTCTTCTCAAGCCCATTCAGAGTTTGTGATAAATAGGTCGAAGGATGGATGAAGGGACCTGAAGGATTACGTCAATGTACATCTCCTTTTAAGATCAACATTGGGGTTTTAGAGCTTCTCCACAAGGGATTGCATCTTAATCCAATGTTTGTGTATAGACGACCTTCAGTCATCTAGGCTTCAAAAGATGCTTCTGTCATGGCATATACAATTTGTCAGTTCGACGTTGTATAAATAGATTTGTGGAGAATTTATTAAACCAACAACGTCCAGCCTATCATACCGCTCATGAATGAAAGCAAGTATGACGCTGAACCTTGCGATTGTCCTTATGCCTTAATCCCGTTGTTAAACGTTTCTTAAGTAAGGACTCCTGTTGCAAGTCCGATGGAAGTGGCTTTTCCATGACATAAGCCTAGGTTCAGAAATCGAGGACAATCCTTCCATTTTTGCAGTCAATTTTAATGATTGTATTCCACTAAATAAATCTCAAAATAAAAAAAATAATTAAAAAGTGGTATCCTGGACATGCATTCTAAATGCAAAGCAGAAACAGTAAGTAGATTATGGCAGTGTTGAATTTGAGTTAAGACTCGGTCTTTAGTCATTAACTTCTCCCACTATTTCTACAAAATCCTACCACTCTCAAGTGGAGTTTTGAAAAATCCTTTCCTAATGGGCTTGGGATCTACAAGAACAATTTACCATGTCCCGTTTTTACAATTCACATGGTAAAAGCCTTTTGGAAGGCAACCAATGTCATTCTCATTCCATGAGATTCCCAAGATATTTTGCCTCACCTCTTCACATAATCCGGACGACTCCAAGCGAATCATGTTACTCGGTGTTAAGCCCGACCCATCAATCAAATCATACCTCAATTGTCGCCCCGCACGACTCGTGAGACAGGAAAACAACGAGCATATTCCTTTGTTCATAACAATAATGCAGATTACCTTCTATTCTAAATGTACCATGACTCATGAGACCACATTTGGATAGCGATAGCTTCCTCATGATATTGTTATGGATGGAAGGTCCAGACAGATCAAGATGCCATTTCTATCCAAGTCCATTTATGGGATTAATATTTGACTAGTGTTGGGCTCAAGCCATCAATCAAATCACACCTCAAATGTCGGCCCCCACGACTCGTGAGACAGGGAAACATTGAGCATGTTCCTTTGTTCAAAATAATGGTACAACTTGCTTCTAGTCCAAATATGCTACGACTCATGAGACCACACTTGGTAATGGCAGCTTCCTCCCCACATTATTGTGGATGTAAACCTCATCATTTTATGTCCTAACACTTTAACTTGGTCCAACCAAGTGAGAGTTAATTATGAGTGGTTTGACCAAAACCTCATCACATATTAGCATTTCATGTATAAATATCAAATATTTAAATCATTAAATAAACGCATTGCATGAAATTAAACCTAGCATACCCCTATTGGATGATCACGAGCCCAACCTATGCGACCTACTGAGCCCGTAGTGAGTCTAAGGACTGTCGAAGGTGGCCCTATGCTATTACATAATATTTTTACCCGTCAATATATAGATGCGCCTTGTGATATCCCCATAGATCACCTTCTACATGGGCCTCCTCCTCTGTGGACCTTCTTCTCCATGGGCTTGCTTAAAATAAGAAAAACCTCACCAAAAAAATTCTATACTACTCTTATTACAATTGAAAAGAAACCCCGTTCAGAAGTCGGGAGATGACAAGTCTTATTATTCCAAGGCTAAAAATGAGAAGGAGGGACAAATCAAATCACAATGGCACATCCAACAAAGATTAAAAGAGAAACTGTGACGTCCGTAGAATTTTTCACATAATTGGGAGACTAATTGATAATTATTAAAAATTTAAATTTAATTAGTAAATAAATTATATATTGAATTTGGGATATAATAAAATTTGAACGGGTTAAATTGGAGTTCGTTATAAAATTTGGGGGCAAAGTAGAGTAATTAAAAATATTAGGAGGGACGTGAAAGGTATTTTAGAAAAGTTTAATTAAATAAAATAATAATAATATTATATGTAATAATATATATACATAACTATATATATAATAATAAACATATATATCTATAGCGAAAAAAAAAAAAAAACGACGAAGAAACAGCAAGGTAAGAATTTATGTTTTAATTTTTATTAATTTATATAATTATATTATTTAATTAGTTTATTTATTAAATATTGATTATATTGAGCGGTGAACTATTTAATCGGAGTATTTTATGATTTTGGCTATTTAAATTAGTGTCAAATTAAATATCACAATTGCTATAAAAATGATATAGTTGGGCAATTAAATTATTTGATTTGTCAGATTTATTATTACTATAGTAAATTTACATAATTCCATCGGAATGATTAACAAAATATGTAATTCTATGTATTATTGCTTAATTAAATTGTATAGCAACGATAAATTGACAGAAAATTCATAGAAATATTTCGGAAGTTATATTTTAGAAATATTATGTTATTAATGAGGGACAAGGAGGTTTCAGTGGTAATATAAATTTACGAATGTTATTAAAAATGATAGTTATAAATATATAAGGGGTTTGATTAAGTGAATTCTTATGAATGATTTAAATATATTGATTATACGTATAATATTTTATTATAGGACGTGACGACAAAATAGAGGGTTGAGCAGTCCCTCATGAAATCGTAGCATTTTGGGATTTAAGGTAAGTATAGCTAATTGGATTTATATATATCTATATGTGTAGTTTTGTATATATTATATATATTGTTTTCTTGGATGCGAACGTGGACTTGGCTTTATATTATTATGTGTGGCATTCGTATATTGATTGTTTATATAATTAGTTGTGGATTATTCGTTAGATTACCCTAAAATCGGTGGAATTGCAACTATGTGTCATATGTGTTTGTAATAGTTGGACGTGAGAATGGTATGATGACGTGATCGTATAACTGATTGTTGTATGAAATCGAATTGGGAGTTATTATTGAGGAACTAATTTATTATAAAGAATAGAATGATGATCGTGAACTGAGATAAAAGATAATGCTTACCTAGTTGGGAACACAATCGATGGTTTATGAAAATGTGATTGATGATAATGTGATTGATAGTGAGATATGAAAAATATATGATTTAAGCTAGGTACCATGGCGCATAGGGTACCGGGGTATTCCGGACAGCGGGGAATATCCTGTGCTATTAGCTACACACTAGGGTGGTATGGGGGTACCATATTTGCTGTGATGTCCTGTGTTGATATTGCTACACAGCTGAAGTAAAAGAGTGTGGGGATATCACACAACGGATATCCTGTGTCGTACATGATATGATGATGGCCGGCGAAACCATTGACTGATGTGCACCAATTAGAGTAAGTGGGGCCCTTAACTAATAAACGATAATGTCGAATATTATGTCATGGATTTGTTTATAGTTGTGAGTATGTATTACGGCTTATATCTGATGTTGCTATATGATGAATGACTATTGTCGATGTGACTGCATGTACATGAATTGTTGCCTGTGTATATATATAAACTGATTGGCTATACTTATTGAGTAGGCAGCTCATTTCTTGCCACGTACTTTTCAGGAGATAGGTTACACTGATTAGCCACATTAGACTTTGAGCGGTGTCATCGTCTTTATTAGGTGGGTCAGCTGTGACATATGAAGCCAGAGTTTTTGATTGTTGGGTGTTAAATATTCTAGCCTTTCATCGGGATTTGTGTTTTAAGTTGTGCTATGATTTTCCTTGATGTTATGTACATGAGAACATCTAGCGAGGGTGAATATAAACTTTCTGAGGTATCTATTACCTTTTGTGGTATATATATATTATATTAACAAATTAGAATTTATTTTACGAGTTGAAAGAGAATTACTTATAGAATGAGTTCGGATTAAAGAAAGGATGAAATAGTGATAATTAGATGTAGCGAGTAGGGGGTGCTACATTGGGTGGTATTAGAGCAGGTCTACGTTTCTAGGATAATGATTGTGAGATGTCCCTAATGATTGAATTGTTTAATGTAGGATGGCTTCTCAAGGTACACGTGCTGCCCCAGTAGCTAGTAGGGAAGAGTCAGAGGAATCCGTAGAGGACTTAGTGGCACCTGCAAGTGCAGGTGGGGTGGAGGTAGGTCGAGAGGGTGTTGGTGCCGATGGTCCATTCCTCCCAGTGGTGCTCCAGTGGCAGGATTACCACCAGAGTATGAATAGATATTTCAAATGGCTTTTCAAGCCCAAGCGCAGTTACTTGCACAGGCGCACGCATCCACTCCAGTGCGAGCACTAGTAGTCCCCACAATTGACCGTAATTATAAAAGAATCAAGAAGATGGGGGCTACATAAATTGAAGGTACCCTAGACCCAGAGGTTGCTGAAAGGGGGGAAAAAGTCGAAGATGTGATGAACTTGGTAAATTTCACTCCAGAGAATCGACTTAAGTATGTTGTTTCCTTGTTTGTGGGGAATGCCTAGATTTGGTGGAGGTTTGTAAAGAAGGGATATGAGCCAAGAGAAATAACTTGGGCTGAGTTTCAAAAAGAGTTGATGATAAATACAGACCTAAAATGTACCGAGACAAGAAGAGGATGGAGTTGCTAAATTTAGTGCAAGGGGATGATCAGACAGTGGTAGAATATGAACTCCGTTTTGCGGCACTAGCCAAGTATGCACCAGAAGCAATAGCGAAGCAGGAGGATCGTTGTTACCGTTTTGAACAGGGGCTACGACCGAGATCAAAAGAGGCCTCGCAGTCCAAATTACAAATTTTAAAACTCTTGTTGAATCAGCGGTTCGGATGGAAGAAGCAATAATGGAGGACAAGAAGAAGGGGGAAGAGAAGGGCAAATCAACATATGCAATAAGGGAATCGAGTAAGTTGACCAAGAAGGGAACTGGTCGCTCATTCTTAGCAGCAAGTGGGAGTTTTACACGTGGTGGTCCCATTTTTTGAGGAAGTAGTGGACAGAGGTACGGGGGATCCACGGGCTTTAACAGAGGTTCATTCGAACGCAGTTCATTTGCTACGCCTTCTACTGGATCAGGAAGGGGAGCTGGACCAAGTTATGGTCGAGGACCAGTTTTTCCTCCGAGTTGTTCTACCTGTGGAAGACAACATCAAGGGCCATGTTGGAGACGGGATGATATACCGAAGACTTGTTATCGTTGTGGAGGTAGAGGACACATAGTCAGAAATTGTTCCAGTCAGACTATAGGCGTGGTTGAAAGTGTTGCTAGCAGGACTCAGAGCCAAAGTAGTGTTGGGAGTAGTGATAGAGGAGCTAGCAGAGGCAGAGGCAGAGGCAACAGAGATAGTGGCCACGCTGTTCATAGTAGTATGAGGGGGCTTGGAACACAAGTTACTCATGGACAAACCCAGGCAAGGATATATAACATTACCATAGAGGAAGCCCCAGCATCGAATGATGTGATATCAGGTACGATATTGTTATATGACATTGCGGCCTATGTTTTGATTGATCCTGGCTCTACACATTCATATATTTCATCCGAATTTGCATCTAAAATACCGGGAGAGAATAGCCCATTGGGAAGTATTTGATAGTTTATTTGCTCGTGAGAGGGGGTGTGGTAGTGAACAGTGTTAGGAAGAATTGTGATGTCCGTAGAATGTTTTACATAATTGGGAGACTAATTGATAATTATTAGAAATTTAAATTTAATTAGTAAATAAATTATAGATTGAATTTGGGATATAGTAAAATTTGAACGGGTTAAATTGGAATTCGTTATAATATTTGGGGACAAATTATAGTAATTAAGAAAATTAGGAGGGACGTGAAAGGTATTTTAGAAAAGTTTAATTAAATAAAATAATAATAATATTATATGTATAATAATATGTATACATAACTATATATATAATAATAAACATATATATCTATAGCGAAAAAAAAGAGGGTCACGGATGAGAGTAGGGGCCACCGCCCACCCCACACCTCTCTCCTCTCTTTCATTACGTATAATATATATAAGATTTACATTATGTAATACAATTGCTACTTTAAGGAATTTGCAATCTTTCACTGCGGGCGACGAAGAAACAGAAAGGTAAGAATTTATGTTTTAATTTCTATTAATTTATATAATTATATTATTTAATTAGTTCAGTTATTAAATATTGATTATATTGAGCGGTGAACTATTTAATCGGAGTATTTTATGATTTTGGCTATTTAAATTAGTATCAAATTAAATATCACAATTGCTATAAAAATGATATAGTTGGGCAATTAAATTATTTGATTTTTCAGACTTAATTATTACTATAGTTAATTTACACAATTCCATCGGAATGATTAACAAAATATGTAATTCTATGTATTATTGCTTAATTAAATTGTATAGCAACGATAAATTGACAGAAAATTCATAGAAATATTTCGGAAGTTATATTTTAGAAATATTATGTTATTAATGAGGGACAAGGAGGTTTCACTGGCAATATAATTTACGAATGTTATTAAAAATGATAATTATCAATATATAAGGGGTTTGATTAACTGAATTCTTATAAATTATTTGGTAAATTGAATATATAGTTATACGTATAATATTTTATTATAAGACGTGACGACAAAATAGAGAGTTGAGCAGTCCCTCGTGAAACCGAAGCATTTTGGGATTTAAGGTAAGTATAGCTAATTGGATTTATATATATCTATATGTATAGTATTGTATATATTATATATATTGTTTTCTTGGATGCGAACGTGGACTTGGCTTTATATTATTATGTGTGGCTTTCGTATGTTGATTATTTATATAATTAGTTGTGGATTATTCGTTAGATTACCTTAAAATCGGTGGAATTGCTACTATGTGTCATATGTGTTTGTAATAGTTGGACGTGAGAATGGTATGATGACGTGATCGTATAACTGATTGTTGTATGAAATCGAATTGGGAGTTATTATTGAGGAAGTAATTTATTATAAAGAATAGAATGATGATCGTGAATTGAGATAAAAGATAATGCTTACCTAGTTGGGAACACAATCGATGGTTTATGAAAATGTGATTGATGATAATGTGATTGATATTGAGATATGAAAAATATATGATTTAAGCTAAGTACCATGGCGCGTAGGGTACCGGGGTACTTCGGACAGAGGGGAATATCCTGTGCTGTTAGCTACACACTGGGGTGGTGTGGGGTACCATGTTTGCTGTGATTTTCTGTGCTGATATTGCTACACAGCTGAAGTAAAAGAGTGTGGGGATATCACACAACGGGTATCCTGTGTTGTCTGAAGTAAAAGAGTGTGGGGATATCACACAACGGGTATCCTGTGTTGTATATGATATGATGATGGCCGGCAAAACCATTGAGTGATGTGCACCAATTAGAGTAAGTAGGGCCCTTAACTAATAAACGATAATGTCGAATATTATGTCATGGATTTGTTTATAGTTGTGAGTATGTATTACTGCTTATATCTGATGTTGCTATATGATGAATGACTATTGTCGATGTGACTGCATGTACGCGAATTGTTGCCTGTGTATATATATATAAACTGATTGGCTATACTTATTGAATAGGCAGCTCATTCCTTGCCACGTACTTTTCAGGAGATAGGTCACACTGATTAGCCACATTGGACTTTGAGCGGTGTCGTCGTCTTTATTAGGTGGGTCAGTCGTGACATCTAAAGCCAGAGTTTTTTATTGTTAGGTGTTAAATATTCTGGCCTTTTATCGGGATTTGTGTTTTAAGTTGTGGTATGATTTTCCTTGAGGTTATGTATATGAGAACATCTAGTGAGGGTGAATATAAACTTTCAGATGTATCTATTACCTTTTGTGGTATATATATATATTATATTAACAAATTAGAATTTATTTTAAAAGTTGAAAGAGAATTACTTATAGAATGAGTTCTGATTAAAGAAATGATGAAATAGTGACAATTAGATGTAGCGAGTAGGGGGTGCTACACAAACATGTGGTCTAGGGCTCTATAATCATCCATTCACATTCATTCTAGCACATAATAATAATTAATTATGCTAGACAAGAAAATGAACATCCCATGAAAATATCGTGATATCCAATATCACAAGAAATAATTATATGCAGAAAATAACAAGTTTAAAATTTACAACTCAAATGGATGATAAAGCCTCGTGCATCCAATGCATGCGTATAAACCAAATTAATTAAAGCAATTTAATTCTAGAAAAAATCTAATTTTCTCCAAAATTAAATCAGCAAAAATTAATAATATTTTTCAGAAAATATGCAAAAATTAAAAAATTCAATTTTTTGGAAGAACGGAAAAAATGGCCCAGCCGTCGGCCGTCAATAGCAGCAGCAGCGCAGCAGCACCACAGCCGGCCACGTGTGTGTGCCTATGCGCAGCGCGTGTGCTGGCCAGGCTGCAGGCAAGCTCTTGCCCGCGCGGGCTGTGCACTACCGATCGGCAGTGCACTACTACAGTGCCAGTTTTTCCCTTTTCTTTTGTTTGTTTCCACACAGTAGACTGAAATTAAAAATAAATATTTAACTAGAAAATCCATTTTTATTAGAAATACTTAAATCATCCAAAATTGCAAAAATATAAACAAGTCATTTTCTCACATAATTATTCAATAATAAGCAAAAAATATATCATGCTTCAAAAGAAATAAAAAAATATATTGTCATGCTTATTCCTAGAAAACCATAGCCCCTACATCGAATCGGGCTCTGATACCACTTGAAAGAACCAAAAAGTGCGAGTGGACCAGCCTGAGAACGCGCAAGCGGAAGCGGTAGTACAAAAAATACAATAAAATGAGAGGTACGAAAATCGTAAATGTAGAATTACCTCTTTTCTTGATTTACTTCGAACCTCCTTCATTTGATTCGTTTACGCAAGACTTCAATATAGAAGTCCTCTAAAATTGCGTCCACACCACACTGAAATTTTGGGATCCCTCAATCCTTTTTACTAGAAGAAAATTAATTAAAAAAACACACCAAGTGTGTGTTGGAGAGGGGCGGCCGAATTGGAGAATTAGGAGTAGGAAATTATTTTGTGTTTTGTGTTATGTAATCATTACTCATTTCAAATATCTAATATACATATATATACCTTGTATGGATGTATTAGAATGTATCTAGATTCATTATATAATCTACAAAGTATATATATATATATATATTAATTATTTGAAATAACTAATGAATACGTAACAAAGCAAAAAAATAATTTCCTCTCCTGCTAGAATTCCACTCAGCCGTCCCCTCCTTTCATGCACACTTGATGTGTTGAACTATGGTTATTTTTTCATTAAAAAAACAAACTGATCATAAAATAGACTGAAGAAGCAAAATCACAATCATTTAAAAGATTCAAGACCATCATTGCAATAAGCCCTATTTACATTTACATATTGTGAATCGCATAGCTATTTGGATGATATATGTATATATACTTGATCCTTTTTTTTCATTCCACTTTGTTGCTAGTTATCACCATCACGTATTATTAATTATTTTTTATGATAACTTATTACACAATTGTTTGTTAATAATTCTTGCTAATTACAATATTTATAAAATGATTTCTACAATTAAAACTCTAAGCTACGGATAAAATTATCATTTAAATTTTTTTCACCAATTTTCTAATTTTTTTAGGGCCTAGGGTACGGATAGTAGATTCAGAGTTATGACTGAATATTTTATTATAAATTAAGATTGTGTCTTTCTCTATATATGTATACTCTATATATATATATATATAAATTATGTATATATATTTTAATTATATAAAAAATGTGAATACTATATATATATATAACGTAAAATATGATATGAATTTTTATAAAAAAACAGTTGAAAAAGTGGGAATTAATTGAGTTTTGCAGTACCACTCCACAAAGTGATGCAATAATATTACATGATATTGGCAAGGCCACTATGTTACGTTAGCCAATAATAATATAAATTCGATCACAAAACACAATTTAGCCCATCCTTCTACGTTAAATGTTTATGCTTTTTTTCTCTTTCTTTCCTTAAATTTCTCGATCTCGATTCAGATCCCATCATCAACATCATCGTTTTCGATCAGATGAATAGATAGGCAGATAGTAATGCATTTTAGCTAGAGAGAGAAAGAGAAACACAGACAAATTAAGAGAGAGAGAGAGAGAGTAATGGCGGCGGTGTCACCATTAGCAAAGTACAAGCTGGTGTTTCTGGGGGATCAGTCCGTCGGCAAAACCAGTATCATCACCCGCTTCATGTACGATAAATTTGACACCACCTATCAGGTATATATATATACATATATATATATATATTTCATTCTCCTTTTTTCTTTTTCTTTTTTTTGTTTTTAAATTTTCTCTTTTCGTTTCAATTCCATTAATTTAATCACAATTACATTCGATCAAACTTTTCTATTATCTGTTGGTGTGAATTTCCAATGCTGCGTTCATTGTGAATTAGGAAACCTTGTTGATTATTCGATTTATGATCACTATAATTGGGAAAATTGCAATTGTAGTTTTTTTTTTTTTTCAGTAATGGTAAATTGCATTAATGAAAAATAATAGTACAACACGGTTCAATCATCAAAAATCCCTTCAAACCAAGGGATACTCCATAATCTATAAAGTCCCCATGTACAGTTTTATAGCTTATGGGATTCGTAGTTTTGATCTTCTAAAAAATTGATTTACAAGACTAAAAAAAAATGCATTTTAATCGAGTTATATGCAAATCATATGTAATTTTTCAGTCAAATTGGACCAAAAATGGCTAAAAGTATAAAAATTTTAATGTTGAGGGACTAAATTATGAAAATCAATTTATTGATGATTAAAAATATCACCTTCCTAAATTACAGGATTAAAATTTTATTTTTTTCCTGATATAATCGTGATCAATATGTGTATATGGGTTTTACATATATATATATATATATATATATATATGTGATTTTAATACCATTTGAAATTCGATATGTATCATTGTTTTATGTCAATCTTTCTGTTCATAAATATATGCAGGCAACCATTGGCATAGACTTTTTGTCGAAAACAATGTACCTAGAAGATCGAACAGTTCGCTTGCAGCTCTGGTAATATATTTCCTTTTTCTTGTTTTGCTTCCGGAACTTTGAACAGCCTAATAACATACATAGTAATTAAGGATTAATACAATTTATCTTCGTGTGATAATTTTTGAAAGTAAATTATCTCTTCATGGAAAATTAATAGTAAGTTATCCCTTTGCATTTTTTAAAATAAAGCAATTCATCTTTCTATATAAGAAGATAAATTGATTCATTTTGAGAAATAATGGAGGGTAACTTGATGCATTTTTAGAAACACAAGGAGGTAAATTGCAGTTCTTTTTATAAGAGATAATTTGCTCATTTGCAATATAACAAGAGATTTACTTGTATTTTTTCCTAATAAGTATTGTCGTAGCTATTTGTCTCGGTGGCCTTCCTTTTCCTTTCCAGATAGGGACTACTATGTGTATACTTGATGAAACGTGATTGGTTTATATAAGATTTAACCTGGTTTCTTGACGTTGTAATGTGATTAAATAATAGCCGTTATAGGAGAAAAATTACACTTTTAGTCCAATCAGATATGGCGTTAAACACTTTTAATCCTCTGCTTAAATAGTCTCCAAATTGAAAAAAAAAAAGTCGAAATATTAGTCTTCTGTTGTATGGAATTTTGAAAATAGTGCCAAAATTAAAAAAAATTCGATACATTTAATCCCATATCCAAATTTCTGTAAAGCACAAGACAAGAGATTACATGTGTAGTGTTTTTCAAATTCTGGGACCTTATTGAAAATTTTGTAGAGTATAGGACTAAATACATCGAGTTTTCTCAATTTTTGGATCATTTTGAGAATCTTATCAAATAAAACACTAAATATGTTGAATCTCCTATCTTATGAGACCAAAAGTGTAATTTCACTCGTTATAGGAAAATTTGAATGTTGGGTAAGAAAGCTGTGAAATTACATAATAATCCTCACGGTGATTACAGGGATACTGCTGGACAAGAGAGATTTAGGAGTCTGATTCCCAGCTACATTAGAGATTCTTCGGTTGCAGTGATAGTCTATGACGTTGCTAGTAAGTAATTAGAGTAAATGTTATATTTGGTCCCTTAAGTTTTCATTTCGAATAACTTTAGTCCTTCAAATTCTTTTTTTATTTTAACATCCATAAACTTTAGTTTCTATCTCAATTTGGTTTCTCGGGCCATTTTCTAATGAAAATATTTGCACAATTTTGACTTTTGAGAGGATAAAATGGTCAATTTAAGTTTGATTTTCTCATTTTAGTCCCTTAAATTTGTAAAATTGTCAAATTAATTTATTCTCTTTGTATTTGAATAATGCAACTGCACTATGTGAAAATAATGAAAATGTGAACTCTTGTGATATAATAATATATTGCTGAACTTAAAATAAGCAGTCTTTTTTTTTTTCATTTTCAGTAGTTAAAAAATCAAAAGTATGAATAAATTTCATAAAAATTAATTTCTAATTTGAAAATATAATAATTAGAAAATTCTATGTCAGTATTTTTTTGATTGGAAGAGTTAAAGATAAGTTTGAAAAAGTTAAATGTCAAATAATATTTAGTAAATATTTGGGGTTTCGAAAAGAAAGTTGGTGGAATATACTTTTAACTAAATTTTTTGGGAGATTTCATATAGATAAGTCATTTTAAGAGGTTTTTCAAATTAGATTTTTTTATTCAGATTAAATAAATTTTATAAAATTTGTTCATAATTTTAATTTTTTTGAGAACTTTTGAAAAAAAAGTATTTTAATTTAAGCAATATGCCATTATTATGTTCACAAGAATTTAAAGTTTTCATTATTCACATAAGATAAGTACATCAAACATAAAAAAATAAAAAAAAAAAATTTGTTTCCTGTAAAAAAATGACATATTTGACAATTCTACAAATTTAAAGGATTAAAGTGAGAAAATTGAATTTAAATTAACCATTTTATCCTCGAAAGATTCAAAATCCAGTCACGTTTTTGCCTAAAATGGGTGAGAAATCAAATTGAGACAAAAATTAAAATTTAAAGATGCTAAAGTTAAGAAATGAATTTGATGGATTAAAATAATTTTAAATGAAAACTTAGTAACCAAATGCCCAAGTAATTATATATGAATTGGCTACAAGTTTTCAAATGCTTATTCATTTAGAAAAGGTGTTAAATGCAATTTAACCCCATGTGATATGTAAAATGAATAAATACCCCTCTATGAGAAAAGAATTAGCAAATTACCCCCTTTTATTTCAAAAAATGAAGCAGAGTATCCCCTATTTATGGTTTAGATAGGAAAGTAATTTGCTTCTTTTTCCAAAACACAGGGGGTAATTTGCTATTTTTAATTTTTAGAAGAATTTTTTTTCTCATTTCTCAAATCACAAGAGGGTAAATTGCATTTTTTTTTCTTTTAAAAAAGGGTATTCTTTGAGACGGATTAACGAAAAGAAACATTCAAAAAAACGTCATGGAAAAATTGAGAGAAACCTTCTTGTGTTTGGCAAACACTGCGACAAAACGACGTGTTGCAAATATCATCAATTCTTAGGCTCGAATTTGCAGCTGTTTCTTTTTTTTTTAACATAAGACTGTTTCTTTTTATATGGCAGTTCTTGTTAGGAAAAAGAGTCGCTACATCCGTCGTTAATTTGATGAAACTTTTCTCTGTTGCAACATTCGTCATAAAATTTGAATTTTCTTGCAGTGATTAATCCTTAAATTCCAAGTAACCGAGTAATGAAACTTGGTCTACGTTGGCTAAATTGGTCACTTTTGCAGATCGACAGTCATTCTTAAACACTTCGAAGTGGATTGAGGAAGTAAGAACAGAACGTGGCGGTGACGTTATTATTGTCCTCGTGGGAAATAAAACTGATCTTGTCGATAAACGGTGAGGGAACAAACATGTCTTAATCAATTCAGGTTTTTCAAGTGTGGGATGTCTTTGATTTAAAGGGTTTATTATCTCGAATGATTCTAATGAACATGCAGGCAAGTCTCGATTGAAGATGGGGATGGTAAGGCTCGTGAATCGGGAGTCATGTTTATAGAGACCAGTGCTAAAGCAGGTTTCAATATAAAGGTAAAGATACCTCGTCGGCTCATCTATTACATCATTCAAATTTTTAGAAGTTAAATCGTTTTAATGTAGGATAATTACACTCTTTTCCTATGAGGTTTGATACATTACACGTAAATTTTTTGTGGTTTGAAAAATTATATTTGGCACATTTGAAATTTGTTTTCATCTAACAAATAAGTCCCATCGTTAGTCAAAATTTATCAAATTTACTGATATTAACAAAAAAGTATATAAAAAAAATTATATTTACCTTTGATTCACTTATTGTTGACTTATTACATGTCAAATAACTTTTTTATGACAAAATTAGCCTCTTATATATTCACACATTAATGCATGTGAGGAGGTATATTTTTACCGTTATAAAGATAATTTAGTTCGAACAAAATTGTTGGGCCTACAATAACTAAGTAATAAAGTAATAGAATATAAATATCAACTTTTATTCATTTTATTTTATTTTTTGTTAGTATCAACAAATTCAGTGAATTTTGACTAATGAGGAAATTTATTTATTAGACGAAAGCAAACATCAGGGTTGTTAGACGTAATTTTTCAAAGCACAAAAAATCTACGTGAATTACACCAAACTTTATGGAAGAGAAGTGTAATTATCGCTTTTAATTTTTGATTCCTTACACACATTAGTCAAAGAAATAGATACATGTACCCTATGATACATAGACACGAACACGTATAGTATGGATCATACATGTACTTCGGATCCTATGATGCATAAATATAGCATGGAACACTTGAAATCCTATGATGCATATATAAACTCCAACATGTGCAGTATGGAACGACATGACATCGGCATAAGATCAGTGTCAAAGGCATATTTTTATTTTTATTTAGGAATAATTACACTGTTGTCTTCGAAGAGTAAGTGTAATTACACGTAAAATTTCATATGGTTTGAGAAATTACATCTAGTATCCCGACATTTATTTCCATGTAACAAATAAATCCCTCCGTTGTCAAAGTTCACCGAAAAAATTGAATGAAAAATCATATTTACTCCCAATCGATTTATTATTAATTTATTGCAGGTCAAATAATCAGTTTTAACCAAACTACCCTTATAAAGGTGAAGATACACCTTCTCATATGCACTAACGTGTAATTATGTATAAAGGTAGTTTGGTCAGAAAAAAAATTGTTGACATTCAATAAGTATTTAATATTTCAATCAGAAAAAAAAAATGATTTTTCATTTCAACTTTTTCGCTAATATCAACAAATTTAGTGAATTTTAACTAATGTAGTGATCTATTTGTTAAACGAAAACAAATGTCGGGATTACTAGATATAATTTACCAAAGCACAAGAAGTTTATATATAATTACACCAGAGAGGACAATATAATTATCCCTTTTATTTATTTATGAAGAATATATGGCATCTAGATACTTATCGTAGACTAATCTTGTCGAAAATACATAGATGATCTTTTTAGATTGTAGTTGGAATCACAATGTTGATGCTATGGCAGCCTCTCTTTCGAAAAATAGCTGCTGCGTTGCCCGGGATGGAAGCTCTTTCTTCCACAAAGCAGGAGGACATGGTCGATGTGAACTTGAAGCCGACATCAAATGCAAACCAGAACGATCAACAGGGCGGTGGCTGTGCGTGCTAGAGATTGTAAGAAAGTTAGGAGGTGGGGAAGGGACGGCTAATTCTCAGTGAGGATGCAAGTCTCCAACTTTTGATACAGTTTGGACACTGCTGAAACAGGTTTTTATGGGACTTAGGATTGGGATTCATTGATACATACTATGATACTGCTTACAGAACTTGATTTGATTAGCAGGTTGTATAATATGTTTCTAGATCATGTGTTTGGTTGTATCGTCGTATAGAAAGAAAATCAGCATTTTGCTTTATGCATATATGTAGAAGCAAAACTCCTTACAGCTGCACATGGCTGGAAAACCTTCTTTGGTTTGGAGAGAAACTAGTTTAAAATTTTTGACATACAACAGGTTTTTCAAAGGTTTGTGATAACTACAAATGCTCCTGTTTTCGAAAATTATAAATACTCTCGTAAAATTACAAATACACTAACAAATAGTCCCTGCAAGGAGCTAAGGGGGTAGTTATATCTGCTGTTATGCAAAATTTCAAGTACATTTACATCTACACGATGTCAGAGGCAAAAAATACACAAAACCCCGAAAACAAATTATATTAACGCCTCTTTAGAGATGTACTTATATTAGACCTGAAGTCCGGGACAGTGATGTAATTTACCCTAGTTACATTTATTGTAATAACTCATATTCTTCAGCCTTCAAATATAGACAAACATCTTCAGATACAGAAAATGAAATCAATCAAATGATCTGCTAAGAAGACAGGCAGACATAGATTCAGCTCCATCACAAAATCTTACTATGAAAGGTAAGATAATTGGCCAAGAACATAGTTTATGATTTTGCCAACGAAACCACAACAAATCCTATATTGAGAATAGAACCGAAAATTTGTGTACAATGAAGTATCAGTTGGAAAGTGAAGACGCGGTTACAGAGTTCCTATGTACATCGATGAAAAAAACTACATGGTAGAACCAAGATGCAAGAACAGGAAGGCATGGTAAGATTGCCTAAATTGAAAATGTTGCCGACTGATTGTTGCACAAAAGATTGCAAGAAGATGAGAGGCAAAGTACTTCAAACATTAGCGTACCCATCGCTGATCTGTCTCACTCTCAATGTCAGATATATCAGGATTATCGTTCCTATGCTAGACCTGATAAGGAAAACATAGCAGTAGGAGTAAGTGTAAAGCCTCCCAAGCCACAGAAAGAAAACATAAGAGCAAGCAGGAGAAGTTAAATATGTGAACTACAGTCAAGGAGAATTTCCGAAATAAACCGAAAGAGCCGAAAAAATTAGTGCTAACCACTCTCTCCTCTCTCTCTCTTCCCCGTTTTTCGACAATCTACAAGTATATAAAAGAACCTAATAGTGACTTTTTAACAGTTTACAGTAAATAAAAAGTAGAAAATAGGTAAAAACTAAAATATTCTATCATTAAAACGTAAAGCATCAAAAGAGATGACGGTTTCAGATAATTTATGCGTCTACATATGTATATACTAGCAAAGAGTGTGTGCGTTGCACGTAAAATATATTATTTGCAGTAAGAAATTTAACAGTAAAAGTAATGAAATTACTTCATTGCTGAATTTTGATGTGTTTTATTTATCGTACTTTGAATTTTAACTTTCAGCATTCATTCTTTTTACAGAATCTCATATTCTAAATAATGCTCTTCTATTACTAATGATATCTTACAAAACAAAAATATGACAATAAGATATTCGATCTAACTAAAATTCTAAATTACTTAATGAACTTCCCCAAAATTAAAATATTAACAAATGAAAAAAATATTTGAACACAAAGTATTTAAAAAACTTACAGTTCAGAACTCGTAATTAAATTTAAGAAGCAGAGTGGTAAAAGAGAGACTTTGGATCAAGAATACAGAACAAGGTTAGAACTTACATGACCGAAAAGAGGAGAACTACTCTTCTTGAATTAAAGGAGGGAGATCGCTTGTACTTCCTTGATCTGTTAGCAGGTACATCATATACTCTCTCCGTCGCGTATCTATCTGTAATACATCCCGAAAAAAAAGATGAACATGTGATTCGTATAATACAGTGCACAACATACCATGTTAAACAAGTAAATCTCACAGAAAAGGGCAATGATATAGTGCATGCGTACAGTTGAAATGCCTAATTTGCTCTATCTGAAGAAATTCTTCGTCTTAGACAAAGAAGAATGAATGAAAAAGATTGCTCCCTGATAACAGTACAACCCTCGTAATGATACATAAGGGTCAAAGACACACAACAAGTAACACTAAGTGTGCAAGTTTTGCATTTCCCAACTATGTGTGAGCAATCAAAATGAGATTAAGCACTAATCTCCCATTTGGGAGATACACCCTCTCTCTTCCTAAAATTTCGAAACCATTCTGTGTTTGATGAAACAGTTCTGCACGTTCGAGTTCTGCCTAACAGAGTTTGTTATGCTAGTTGAGCAGCTAATGCTAAAGATCTACAAATTCTTGCCAAATAACTATTTTCGTTTTTCTTTTGTTAGAGTTCTCTTCTTGCGTAATTTCCCTTCACTATTATCAACACATACTCATATAGAGGAATGTGTACATGATACAATGACAAATGTGCACTTGACTGGAACTTAACAGCTAAACACTTTGCTGTATCGTGGATATTTTTAGACAAAGTTCGACTAGAAATTAATGTATTTGTACAAACATTGGAACGTTGAAGAGTAATCCAGAAAATGATCAATCAGGAAAAAGTTAAATTGATTGAACAAGGTTAACGACCTTTTGAAGCGACCTTGGGTAAGTCAGGGATGTGGTTCATCAAGAACTGCATCAACTTTCCTCCAAACTGCAAGAAGAAATCCCGTTGCAGTGACCTCTGCAAAACAATAGTTCTCAATTTACAGTGGCGGGATTAAAGTGGCGTAGTAACAAAAGTTCAAAATTGCTATATACTGAAATCAATACTGGTCCACCCAAAAGCATTTTCTGAGGACTACAGACAATAAATCCGAGCAATATAAATTAAGATAACATACGGCTAAGGAATCATCACACTTCAAATAGCCAATAGATTCTTCATTGGATTTCGGAATCTCTGTCTTTCCTTTCTCAATATCAACATCCAAATTGCAAGGTGCATTTTTCTGTGCTTTATCCATCTTGAGGTTGGTATGGTTTAGCAAACTGGATTCAGTATTCAAGCATATCTCATTTTTCATCACATTAGGAACTTCCACGCTAAAGACATTTTGAACTAGTTCACGTTGCAGGTTAGTTGCTGCTCCATCTGGCAATACCACCACCACACTATGGACATTTTGGCACTGAAAATAGAGAACAACATAATGGTTTATTCCAGTTCGTGCTGTAAATAAATAAGTATGCCTGATGATTAAGCATAACTTGCACCAGTATTTTCTCTTTAAATTATCAGAAACATCTGCTAGTCTTGCAGATGGAAAGTCAAAACGGTTCCGCGAGGATAATTATATTTCTTTGTGCAATAAGATACCAATTTCAGAGCTCAAACTTTAATTGAAATGGTAGACAAAGCTGTGAAACATTGATTTTTATACGAGTAGCAGTTAGATTTCTGCTCAAATGTTACTCTCATTAATTATTCAAATCCCAAAAAACTACAACACAAAAAGGGTTGAGCCAAATATCACATCAAATCACAGATTCGGTATAACGTATCCAATTGAGGGTGATAATGACATATAAAGCACATATTCACAGAATACACAAATATGGTCTGTCAACCACCTCTTTGGCCTCACTCACCTTCAGCTCAAGACAGAAGTTATGCAATAAAAGGCTTTTGTCCACACTTAAAAGCCATCATCACAATGTTTACCACAGTAAAAACTTGTATCTACCTTGCATCCTAGCACTCAGCTACTGTATCCGTTCAGTTACGGAAAATTATCTAAAACTCATCCAGAGGGAAAATGTTCAAACATTACAATTCAAAAACTAAATCGTGCAATAAAATTTCACCTTTTTTCTCGAAAAAACCACTAAATTGTTTGTCAGTCGAAAGTTCTCAGAGATTCAAAGAAAAATCAAATTCAAAAAATTTACCAAAAGAAGTAATATCAATTCTCCAACGAAAAACTGCAGCAAATTGGGGGCAAATCCACGAATTTAACAACTCATGTAAAAGAATAAAATAAAATTGAATCACTAAATCACGGAGCTACACTTCGAAAAATGCAGTTCAAATTACACATTCCCGCAAAAGCCCAACAAACCGAAAGCAAAAAAAAATCTCACCTCTTCACTGGAATTAACCGCCATTGCCGAAACGATGAGCGAATAGGAAGAGAGACGCTCCAGAAGCCGGAGCTCTATCCCGGACTCTTCCTACCGCATTCCACTCACGTCACTGCCAAATTTGCATGTGAATCTCTGTGTGTTCCCACACACACCTGAGCTTTATATAGCAGTAGCGTAGTACTTGAAGTTGCAGCGCGTGAGTGTGTTTTGGGGGGGGGGGGTAGGGCGTAACGGCAGGAAAGCTCCTGACACACGACGACATTGACGATGACGACAAACATTTTCTCTGCTGGGTTTGGACAATTATGCCCTTGGGAATGCTGGTTGGTTGGGGTTGGGGTCGGGGCTGGGTTTGCGGTTCGGTGAAAGGAACCAAAATCGAAAATTCAGCGTGTACTGTACGGGGAAATCGAATCAAGATTTCCAATCTGGTACTTGGTCCTTTTGTTAATAGGTCTTCGGTGAGTGGTCTGTCGCTTTGTCGACAACTACTACATTTATGTAAAAAAAAATTGGACAACTGCTCTTACATAATTTCATATGTTAATATATGTGAGAAAAATATTATTTATTAAAAAAAATATTTGATATATAATGAATTAGTAATAAATTAATCAATCATAGATATAAATTTTCATTTCTTTTTTTTAATAACAGCAAATTTAATTAATTTTGATTGACAAAAAGTTTTATTTGTCAAAGGAAACAAACATTATGAGTGTTAAATGTAAATTCTCAAACAATAAAGATTAACGTGTAATTACATTAAATTTTAGAAGAAAAAGTATAATTTTTCCTTTTATTAGTATAGACTGAAAAGTAATTGATTCTGATAATTCATTTTTTTTGTTTGGTATCTAAATATAGGTTTTTATTTAATTATAAGTTAATTTCCAAGATTGATTTTTTTTTAAAAAAAAAAAACAAGAAGAGTGATGCGTTCAAAAAATACACGGGTCTAACTATGCTCAAAACTTGGGACGAACCGAATGCAAATCCTAAAGGGGGCCTGCAAAGGAGGCGTTAGCACTCCGCACGCAAGTTAATATTGGATTTGAGATAGAATAAAGCCAAAAAATAAATAAATATAATTAAAATTAAGATATGGTGAATAAAATCGGTGAAAAGTGTAAGAACACTTGATAATGTGTTTGTGGAGTGCTTAGAGAATGATTAAAAAAATATTTAAAAAGTGAGAGAGATTATATAGAGAGTAAGAGAACTGTGAGAGATGTTAGAGTGTCTCATAAAGGTGTGTGGAAGTATTCTCAATATCGAAGAGTAAACCTGTATTTATAGCGAGGTGCCCTCTTCTAATAGGGTTGTGCACGTTTCCTCCATTTTCGAAAAAAGTGGATGAAGACCGTTTGAATAAGCCATAATTTGATCTTATCTTTTGTTAGAAGTGCTTAAATCCTTATACCCGAGTTTCGGGGTACTCTTCATCAGCAAGAACTCCTAACCACTAGGAAGTCCAAGCTGCCAAAGAGTCCAGGGTTTTGGGGGCACCTTCCTCTTTTGCAAGGAGTTCTAACCATCAAGGAGTCCTAGTTGTTAGGGAGTCTTTCCTTACTTTGTCTTGAGCTCAGCCCTCAGAAAGGGTCCTCCTAGGGCTGATGTGGTCCAATGTGGCTGTTAACGACATGCCACGTAGGAGAGTGGGTTGCCATATGTGTGCACCTTTTGGGCCGAATATTTGTCAGGTTTTGATCATGGTCTGAGTAGGGGGATGCCTTC
Organism: Sesamum indicum; assembly: GCF_000512975.1. Classification (NCBI taxonomy): domain Eukaryota; kingdom Viridiplantae; phylum Streptophyta; class Magnoliopsida; order Lamiales; family Pedaliaceae; genus Sesamum; species Sesamum indicum. The sequence continues at coordinate 10,231,721 of NC_026153.1, forward strand.
ATCCTCCTTCCTTTGCCAATTTGTTTTCTGGGAGCACCTACCAAGGCCACCTTTCAGGTCCTCTTGGGCGTCCTAGGATGTTATGGACCTCTCGTTTCTTTCTTCTTTTTGGATCACTTGGGCTTCTTTGGGTCAGCTAATTTTTTTGCATATCAATAGCCCCCACTCTAATAAGTGGAGAATTTCGACACTTATTTAGAGGAGAGGTCTTCAGAGGTGGGGTTCAAAGAATGAACTTTTCTTTTCTCTTTTTTTTTTTTTCAAATTCGTGCAAAGAATGTCAGCAACAAATAAAAATAGAGCTTAATTCATTCCTGTATAGAGCAGGGCTTTTAATGAGGGTCCCTCATTAGAGGAGGGCTTAACGGGTGCCTTTGTGCCTACTTCGGTGTTGGACTTTATCATTTTGCAAGAGCATATTGAATAACAAATACACTTATATATATACTAAGGATAGGTCTTGCATGGAGCAAAATTATTGTGTCTCCTCAGAGGAGGGCTTATTTAAGGAGGGCCTCCTTGGAGCAAGACTTAGGAGCCTTGTCAGAGGAAGAACAAGGTGTCCGCCCGGAAGCAGGGCTTAGATGCCTCTGCGTAGGAAGGCTTAGGTGCCTGCACGAGATAGAGCTTACAAGTTCCCCAAAGAAGGGACCTATGTACTTGCCTGAAGGAGGACTGGGGTGCCTCCATGTAGGAGAGCCTCTGTGCCTGTGCGGAAGATAGGGCTTTCTGTGAGATGGATCTATTTCTTGTGCAATCCCTACCAAAAACACATGTTAACACGTAGAAAGTGGCACAATAAACCTCCAAAATTATTAAATTAAAATATTAAAAATATTCCTTGAGGGAAGCTTGTATGTGAAATTTATTCGGTGAGGGAGACGCCTGCCTGGGGGCATGGCTTATTTTCTGATGAGAATGCCCCCCGGGGTAGAGCTTATTTTCTAAGAAGGATGCCTGCCTGGGTGTAGGATTTTTTAAAGAGGATGCCTGCTTGGGTGCAGGTTTTTTCGAGGAGTTATACCTGCTTCACGATAGGGCTTATTTTGAGGAGGATGTCTGCTTGGGTGCAAGCTTATATTCTGAGGGGTATGCCTGCTTGGGGGCAAGGCTTATTTTCTGAGGGGGATGCCCTCCTACTTTTCTAATGGAACGTTTTGCACATTAAAAATTGAATCAATATGAATATTAGAATTAAGTAATGATAATAATGGGACCGGTAAAATTGGGCCTTGAACAAAGATAGTAATCAGTCGTAGGAGCTCCTCTAGAGTGAGGGGATCGTCCTTCTGGGAAAGTCCTTTAAGGAGGTGTGGATCCTTCATTGTTCTCACCTCTTATATTTGTTTTCCATGGACGGCGCCAATGATGCGTTCAAAAAATGCACAGATCTAATTAATATAGACTATGCTCAAAGTTTGGGCTGAAGCGAACGCAAATCCTAAGGGGGGACCTACAAAAAAGGCATTAGTACTCTGACACCCAAGTTTGTATTTTATTTGAGATGGAATAAAGCCAAAAATAAATAAATATAATTAAAATCTAGATATGCTGAATAAAGTCGTTGGTATAAGAACATTTGGTAATGTGCTGGTGGAGTGCTTAGAGAATGTTTAAAAAGTGAAAAAGATGATTAAGGAGAGTAAGAGAGGTGTGAGAGACGTTAGATGGTCTCATTAAGGTGTTTGAAAGTGTCCTCATTATGGAAGAGTAACTTGTATTTATAGTGGGGTGCCTTTTCCGATGGATTATGTACGTTTACTTCATTTTTGGGAAAAGTGGATGAAGACCGCTTGGATAAGCCATAATTTGATCTTATCTTTTGTTAGAAGTGCTTTTGAATCCTTATCTCTAAGTTTGGGGACTTTTCATCAGCAAGGACTCCTAACCTCTAGGGAGTCCAAGCTGCCAAAGAGTCGAAGGCTGTGGGGGCACCTTCCTCATTTGCAAGGACTCCTAGCTGTTAGGGAGCCTTTCCTTACTTAGTTTGTCTTGAGAGACCCCTCACATGTGAGAAGTCTTAGCCTTTAGGAAAGGTCCTCCTAGGGCTGATGTGATCCAATGTGGCTGTTGACGAGATGTCACGTATGAGAGTGGACTGGCATGTGGGTTTTTTGGGCCGAGCATTTGTTAGGCTTTGATCATGATCCGAGTAGGGGGATGCCTTCAGTCTCTTCCTTTTGCCAATTTATTTTCTGTGGGCACCTGCGAAGTTTGCCTTCCAGGTGCTCTTGGTCTCCTAAGATGTTTCAGACCTCTCGTTTCTTTCTTCTTTTTGGATTACTTGGGCCTCTTTGCGCCAGCTAATTTTTATGCACATAAAAAAGAAAATTAATAAAAAAACAAATAAGTGATGATATTAAAATTGTGATTAATTATATGTACTAAGTGACAATAATTTTTACTCTTTCGCTACAACAATTTTCATAATTTTATAATGACAATATTTAACCATATGTTGTCACTAGGTATGTTTAGCTACAAAAAAATATTTTTAAAGTTGTCACTATCAATAATTATTGACATTTGATAATATAGTAATAATAAATATAATTATTAGTATATTTGTATTGTCATTATCTTATCATTATAAATATGTCATTAATTGACTATGGTAATAATTTAATGTCAATTCTTGTTACTAATGATTATATTTTGATAAAATTAAAATTATTATTTAATATTTTAACATTATTATTATCTTTTCTTGTAAGAAAATCCAATACCTTCAGCCATGAAGAAATCTAGGTACGAGATTTGGACAAAGAATCTTCAATTCCACAGTCATGTCACACATTGATGTTATATCTCATGCATTGATTTCAATTATATTGGCAAAAATTACATTTTAGTCTTATAATTATTGTTGTATTTTAGTTTTGTGATTTACTCTTGATGGGTATACACATGTCGCCCCTGCAAAAAGATCGGATTACCCTTCATTAAGGGCATTACCGTCATTTCGCGATCAGGATCCGCGTGTTTTATAGCCGCGACCCGCCCGGATCGCACAGACTGACCGAAGACCCGGACAATGACAACCGTTCGATCAGAACACAAACCGATAGGATAAGGCCACGCGGCCCAGTACTTGACGTACAATTGTGTTCTATAAATAGACCCCGATACGCCATAAATGAGGTAACTGTTATGCATTAATTGAGCTCGAACTTTGAGATCGCATACATTTCTCTCGATCAACCTGACTTGAGCGTCGGAGGGTCATTGTCGGGGACGTGCCCGACGAGCTCACCTTACTTGTTTTATTCTCAGGGATCCCAAAATCTGGTTCGGAAGAGTTAGACCATCTGCAGTGAGATCGGCTCAGGAGATCGCTAATTTCGACCCGGATCAACTCTATTTACACATTTAGTTCCCTTTTTTTTTTTAACGATTTTAGTCATGAACATTTGATATTTGGTCATTTTCCAGCAAATAAAAGTCCTATGTTGACAATTTTGATCATCTTCAAATTGAAATAGATTTTATTTTCGTCCTATAACTATATGCCGATGGTATCAAATTATCAATGCAGGACTAAATTTACCAAAAAAAGAATCAAATGTGAGATGTTGATGACTAAATTTATAAAAAAAAAGGACTAAATGTATCGATAGAGTAAGTTAGATTACCAAATATGTTACCAACTTATAGTTATAAGACTAAAAATATAATTTTACAAATTATAGTTTTTAATTGAAAAAACCATATATGTCAATTAGTCATTAATGTGATATCAATTTATGAGATGAAAATGTGACAAAAAGATTCAATAGCGAGATTTTATGAAGGTGAAAACTTCATTTTCAGTGACATATGGCACAATTAAATTTGTGTTTGTTGAGTCATAGTTGCATGTGAGGTGGAAAGGTGCTTTCGGAGTGGTGGGAGTCGTCAAATCAAGTTGTACGTAGTACTAAAATGTGTATATTTTGGCACTCACGGGTTTGTATAACTGTTGCAAACTGTTGGGACCCCCATTGTCATTGTCCCGAGTTCCCACGCTCTTCTCATGATGGGGAAATTTTAATTTCAATTAGGTTAATTACATCTAAATTAATTATAGAATAGATTTCGATGAATTTTTTTAAGTTTGGTATAATTACGAATACTTTTTATTTTTTGAAAAATTATCAATACCTTCGAATTTTAATGGCCATCTAACAATTAGCCCAATCCGTTAGGTTTTCATCCATTTTCTGTGGTGAACTAACGAAAATAAATTTATGAATCAAGAGTTATAATTTTTTTATGGACTAAATGGATGATTTTTTATAAGTTTTAAAATTTTTTAAACCACCCTGATGCGTGCAAAAAACAAACGAGTCCAATTGATATGGACTATGCTCAAAGCTTGGGTAGAAGTGAATGCAAACCCTAAAGAGAGAACCTGCAAAAAAGACGTTAGCACTCCGACGCCCAAGTTAGTATTGGATTTTAGATGAAATAAAGCCAAAAAGTAAATAAATGTAATTGAAAGTGCAAAAGCACATGATAATATGCTTGTAGAGTGCTTAGCAAATATTTAAAGAGTATTTAAAAAGTGTTTAGAGAGTGAGAGACATGATTTAAAGAGTAAGAGATGTGTGAGGGATGTTAGAGGGTATTATGAAGGTGTCTGGAAGTGCCATGAGTATGAAAGAGTAAACATATATTTATAGGGGGGGCCCTCTTCCGAAAGGAATGTGCACGTTTCCTCGATTTCCAGGAAAAGTGGACGAATGCCGTTTGGATAAGCCATAATTTGATCTTATCTTCTGTTAGAAGTGCTTTTGAATCATATCTCCGAGTTTGGGGAAACTATTCATTAGCAAGGACTCCTAACCGCTAGGGAGTTCAAGCTGTCAAGGAGTCCAAGGCTTTGGGGGTACCTTCCTCATTTGTGAGGAGTCTTAGCCGCTAGGGGGGTCCTCTTAGGGTTGATGTGGTCCAATGTGGTTGTTGACGGGATGCCACATTGGAGAGTGGGCTACCATGTGTATGGGCCCTTTGAGCCCAATATTTGTCGGGCTTTGATCATGGTCCCAGTAAGGGATGCCTTCAGCCTCCCCACTTTCTCAATCTGTTTTTTGGGAGGCACCCACCAAGGCCGTCCACCTGTCTACTTTCTGGGGGACACCCGTCAAGGTCGCCCGCATGTCTACTTTCTAGGGGGCACCCCCAAGGCCGGCCGCCTGTATGCTTTCTACGAGGCACCTGCCAAGCGCTCCCCTGTCTACTTTCTGGGGGGCACCTGCCAAGATCGCCAAGATCTCATGATTTGGGCCTCCTAGGATGTTACGAGCTTCTCGTTTCTTTCTTTTTTTTGGATCGTTCAGGGCCTCTTTGGGCCAACCTATTTTTATGCACATCACACCCCATTCGATTTTTTTAAAATTTTTTAATTTTTTTACAAAAATAAAAAAATACAGTAAGTGTAAAGTTGATAATTTTATACCTCTATCCAAGGATTATATAATTTAATCAAATATTAAGGGATATTTTTAATTTTCAAACAATAAGGAGGTATTTGTAATTATATCAAATCTCAAAGGAGGTCGTTGTAATTTATCCTTAATTATATGGTAAATGTAATATATTTATAATTTGATTAGTATATAATTTCAAAAAAATAATAAATTACATAATAAATTAATTTATTATAGTTTGTAATGATTTGATTCTACTAAATTTGATGCGATCAGAACTTTTCCTTCAAAATGAACTCATTTATAACGCAAGCAATACTCTATTTTATTACTCTAACTTCAATCATTTACATCAATACAAACGTGATTTAAAGCTAAACTACCTTTTAGAAATAAATCAAATAAACATTTTGCATCCTAAGAAGAAACAAATTGCAGATTCCACTATGAAACTTAATTTATGTTGGCAGATTAAGCCGAGTTGGGATGGTAAAATCATAAAAAAGAAATAAAAATAAAACCCACGCCTATTTATAAGTGCACCATTTGCATAGGAAAAATGCGAATTACCGTTATGTGATATTACAAATGTATAAATTAACTTTAATAAAAAAAAATTAGTAATTTATCACCCTATATTTTTTAAAATACAGTAATTTACCTCCCGATGTTTTCTAAAATGAAGCAATTGACCCCTTATCAGGGGGTAAATTGCTTTTTTTTTTTTCGTAAGGAATAATTTATTTATTTGCAATATCATAGGGAGGTAAATTGCATTAAACCTCCCATTTACACACATGAATTTAGAGGCAAGGGTGTAAATGCATCCCTAGGCCATGATAAACATTGGACAGACAGTAGAAAAAGAAAGAAAAAAACAATCTCAAATCATCAAGGATAAATTAGGGTTTCTCTAACCTTGAGCAAATTTATGTTAATTCAACTCCATTCGTCATCAAAATTTGCTCTTATCAATAGTTTTTTATTGAAAATTGACAACAGACAAGTTAAAATTCCAAAATTGCGTGAAATACTGTTGAGAAAATATGGATATTAGAGACGTTTTGAAGCGTGATTTTACTGTCTTTAAAGTGAAATTTGACCTACTTATGGTTGTTGTCAGGTTAAGCAAACTCACTTCTAGGGTACGACAAAACCAATCAAGGGTTACCGAACAGCAATTCCGGAGGCCTTCTTTCAAGAACAACTCGAAAACTGGAATATGAGGGACGGACTTCAGCGACAGACTACAACAACTCGGAATATTTCCGTCGCTAAATTATTAGCGACGCGGCCTTCTGCGACGGACTTCAATGACAGATTTTTCCGTCTCTAATTTGTTTTAGAGACGGAAATCCTACTTTCAGAGACGGAAATTTCTGTCTTTGATACCCTGTTTTCTTGTAGTGAAGGGAAAGAACTTATGAATACGAACTGTTTATTCTGACACTTAATTTCATCTATCTATATATATCTATTTAAATGCCTTTTCAGAAAATATGCATCCACTTAATCTGCATCTTTTCATTCCAAAAATTGCAACCGTTCAGAAAAGCACCTTTTCGTGATTAGATGCTTCTGGAAAATGACTTTGAAGTTGCATCTTTAAGTTTTTACATTTTTAGAAAGGTCATCTTATTTCAGCAAAAATACTTTTTATTTTTTGCAACTTTTTATAAGAGAATAAAAATATTTATAAAGCATAATTTTCCAAAAAATAAAATAAAATAAGATATTATTTTATTGTAGGATAAACGTACACGTGCCACGTGGCCAAATGCCAAGTGAATTTATATATTAAATAATATATATAATTAAATTCCCGTCTTTTCTTAATTATTCCCTCTATTTTTCATTTTAAGTATTTAAAACTTAATTATGTTTTTCATTTCGGACATGGAATTAATATATGCAAGCTATCCAAGAATCACCCACTTAGCTTGTACATATTACTTTTACTTAATATCCAGATTCATGCATACAAGAAAGTTTTTTTCGATTTAAACTTTCAATTAGCGTAAAAATTTCAAATGTTAAACGAAAATAATGGTAGCATAAATAAACTTGAAACCAAAATTTCCCAAGTCTAACTGGAAATATCACACACATAATCTTTAGTATTTTTTTGAGAAGTTCACAAAAAAAAAGTTTAAGCACATACATGGCCCTGCGCTCCATCCTAAAGTCATAAACACTTATCAAAACTTTTACTAGAAGCGGCACAACTCCTTGTGTTCACTTAGGTGAAGTCCGTTCAAACCTAAAGGTATCAATACTTACTTCATTAAGAGTTTTTCCTCTCAATCTCCTTATTCACAACTTGTAGATACACATATATCTCGAGTTAACTTTAACCACTTATCAGTAGTTTGTTGTTACCCTTTAAACTTTTTGAACAACGATAATGCTAAAAGGAAAGATTGAGGTCCTACTACTGGTGATTTATAATAAAGGGTTTTAAACCCAATGCAATACCGTTGTTTTTTACCAACTCACTTGACAGGCCTTTTGTCAACGGATTAGCTAAATTCTTTTATGATCTCACAAATGTTATGGTAACTATACCTTCTAAAATTAAATCCCTTATATAACCACGTCTTCGATTAATATGTTTATTTTTCTCTTTATATAGTTTATTAAGGGCTCTAGATATAACTACCTGACACAACAAAGAGATGGTTGACATTGGTTGTGGCCAGAACTTAATATCCAATAACAAATTCCTCATCCATTCAGCTTCTTTGCTGTTGCTGCCAATGCAATTATTCGGCTTCCACTGTAGAATGTGTCGAACAAGTTTCTTTCTCGGAAGCCAATGTCACTGCTTCTCCAGCAAGAGTAAAAATCCACCTAGGTGTGGACTTATTATTTCTAATACTGGTTATCCAACTAGTATCGGAATAACTCTCTACTACTACTGGAAATTTATTATAGAACAGTCTCAAATTCAAAGTTCCTTTGAGATATCCAAAGAATCTTTTAATGCCTTTTCAATGTTCAATACTAGGATTATTTGTAAACCTAGATAGTTTACAAACAACGAAGGTAATGTCTGGTCTAGTACAAGGCATAGCATACATTAGACTTCTAATTGCACTAGCATATTCTAATTGTGCAATTGTACTACCCGTATTTTCCATGAGTGGACAAGAAATATCATAAGGGATACTGACTGCTTTAATGTTCAAATATTTGAACTTATTTACTATTTTTTTGCTATAATGAGACTGGCTTAAAGCAAAACCCCCACTATTTGTTCACTTTTATACCCAAAATAGTATCTACTTCACCTAAGTTGTTCATTTTAAATTGAGAATATAGATATTTTTTGATTTCATTTACACCATGCATATTACTCCCAATGATCAACATATCATCGACATTCAAACAAATAATAACACCGTAATCATCATTAAATTTGAAAGAAATGCATTTGTTAGCTGTATTATGCCTAAATCCAAAAGATAATATTACGGTATCAAACTTTCGTGCCACTATTTTGGTGCTTGTTTTAACCCATACAAGGATTTTACTAATTTATAAATTTTAGTTTCATTTTCGGGCAGAACAAATCCCTCAGGTTGTTCCATATATACTTCTTCACTTAATTCACCATTTAAAAATGCCGTCTTTAAATCCATTTAATGAACACTCAATTTATAAATTGATGTTAGAGCTAAAAGTACTCTAATGGATGCTATTCGAGCAACTGGTGCATAAGTGTCAAAGTAATCTTGTGTTTAAAGTCTTTAGCTACAAATCTTGCTTTAAACGTTTGAATAGATCCATTAGTATTGTACTTTCTCCTAAAGACTCAATTACATCCTATGGATTTTGAGCCAAGTGGTAAGTCTATAAGAACCCAAGTATTATTTGCTAACAATAAGTGCATTTCATCATTGACTCCTCCAAAAAGCAACATCTTTTGAAGTCATTGCTTCAATAAATGTCTTAGGATCACCTTCTACGATTAGTAGAATCAGTATCTTATTAAGTACAATGTTTCTATCACCTTTAACAACAAAGTATAAGAAATCAAGATCTGATTTCTTTGCTTTTCTTCTCCTTTGGTCTCTTCTAACCTCAGACCAATCAATCGAATATTGATTAATACGTAATCGATCGAACACTATTTGAAAACGGCCTGTTGTTCACATGACAGGCTGTTAATAAAGCTTCATCCCATAAGTTCTTAGGCAGAGTTGCATTTAAAAGCATGGCATTAGTCATATCAACTAATGTTTTATTTTTTATTTTTTCCTAACTGTTTTGTTGTCAAGTATATAGTGCACTGCTTTGATGTATGATCCCATTATTTTCACAATGAAGAGCAAAAATCATTAGGAAAATATTATCTTCCTCGATGACTTCGAAGAATCTTAATTTTCTTTCCCTTTTGATTTTCGACAATTAATTTGTATGGTTTAATTAAAATCCTCATCTTTATGTTTTATTAAATAAACATATGTAAAATGAGAACAATCATCAGTAAATGTTATAAAATATCTATTTCCTCCACGAGTAGAATGTTGTTTAATTCACATGTATCAATATGCACAAGTTTCAGTAAAGTAGTGTTTCTTTTAGCCTTTAGAAAAGGTTTCTTGCACATTTTTGCTTGAAAAAATATTTCACATTTTTCATTTTCTAGTTTATCATAGGTAATTAAACCATGCTTATTCATAAAACTTAAATAACAAAAATTCACATGACCTAATCTTCTATACCATGATGAAGATAAAGAGCACTCGAAAAATAAGCAGAATTTTTAATTTTATTCATAATATTCATAGTAGTACATAGTTTGAACATTCCATCACAATAGTACCCTTTCAAACAAACTCTCTATTCTTTTTGAAAATTAGTTTATCAACTTCGATCATAGTCTTCAAGCCGTTCTTGGACAAGATAGCAGTAGATACCAGATTCTTGCAAATTTCTGGAACGTGAAGAATGTTGGTCAACAACAGCTTCTTTCCAGATGTAAACTGCATTGACATTTCCTTTGCCGAGTACTGCTACTATATTAGGATTTCCAAAAAAACCTTGTTGTCCTTCTGCAGCATCTTCATAGTACTTGAATTGATTCTTATCGTTCCAAAAATCAACGGTAGCTCCAGAATCGTACTACCAGTCAAATGACTTAACTGCTGCTGCCATATTCAATTCAGTGACCATACCAATCTGCAAGTTTGAAACCATTGCAATAATTTCTTTAACATTGGTTTCATCCACTTGAACGTCAGGCATTCCTTCTTTCTTTTGCTTCTTTCTGAAGCGACAGTCTTTCTTGATATGTCCTTTCTTTCCACAGTTGTAGCATATGACGCTTTTTGTTGGAATCATTATTAGAAGACTTTATTTTCTTTCCCGCTCCATTTGGTTTGGTATTTTTATTTTTCTTTGAAATATAGTTCACTTTGGAACTTGGTTGCACTTGATGCATCTTATCATGAATTCAAGTTTCCTCTTCAATTCTTAGATGTTTCAATAATTGATCAATAGAAATCTTCTGTGGAATGCAACAATGTCTTTCTGTAGTTATTCCAACTGAGAGGAAGTTTAGCAATAATTGTCCCTACTTATATTGCTTTTGGAATTTCAATCTTTAATATTTAAGTTTAGAAACATAATTTGCATTGCATGAACTTGATCCATAATAAAAAAACATCAGGCATAGCAAATTCAAAGTACTTCATAGTGAGAAACTTATCTCTGCCTTGTTTTTCATTATTGTATTTCTGCTCCAAAGCATTCCAAATTTCCAACGGTGACTTTATTGATGAATACATGTCAAACAGACTATCAGATAAAATATTCAAAATATGGGCATGACATAGTAATTCATCTTCTCCTCATTTGACTTGATCAGTATCACCTTCTTTTGGTTCTGTAGCAGGCTGATTAACGCCTAGTACATAGGCGATCTTCAGAAAAGTTAGCAAGAACATCATCTTGTCTTTCCAACCCGGATAGTTTGTTCCATCAAAATAGTTTAACTTCATAAACTCTTGATTCATCATCTTGATACCAGTATTCGAACCAGGCTCCATCTCAATAACAGAGTAAAAATTTCACTTTAAATACTAAAGGAATTTTGAAGCGTGATTTCACTGTCCTTAAAGTGAAATTTGCCCCCACTGTATGGTTGCTGCTGAATTAAGCAAACTCACTTTTAGGATACGACAAACCGACCAAGGCTTGCCGAACAACAACTCTGGAAACCTCCTTTCAAGAACAACTTGAAAACTAAAATATAAAGTGAAAGGACGTATGAATATGAAGTGTTTATTCTGACACTTGATTTCATCTATATATAGATATTTAAATGCCTTTTTAAAAAATATACATCCATTCAATTTATATATCTCTTCAACCTAAAAGTTGCAACCTATCAGAAAAACAGCTCTTCCTAATTAGATGCTTTTGGATAATGACTTCAAATAATATATAAATTGCCTCCTTTTTTTAATTATTCCCTCCATTTTTCATTTTAGACATTTAATTGGATAACTCTTTATTAAGTATTTAAAACTTAACTATTCTTTCCATGTGGGACATGGAATTAATATATGCAAGTTTTCCAACAAATACATCTAACATAATCAACCTAACAACAAGTAATCTCATGACTAACTTCATATAAGTTTCAATATATTTTCAGGAATCACATTATTTTTAGTTATTTTGAAGCAATTCAACGCTATTATCAATCATGGTGTCATTGCCCAAATGAAAAGGAGCTTCTTCGTTGATTGTGATTATACTAATTTTAGTTTTAATTCTTTCCTTTCACTCTACAATTTGTAGCATTTATCTTTAAGTTTTTTATTTTCTTCAACTTATTTGTGAAATGTTTCCTTCTCATTCTTCAAAACCTTTAAGTACGTAGCAATCTAGGTAGATTTTTTTCTTTTTTTTTTTTGAGTTTTTACACATTTATGGATCGTGCTATACACACATTCTCACTGAAATTAAAAAAATATATATCCTATATGAGATAATGAGATTTAAAAAAAAAAAAAAGAAAATTAATACCTTAGCATATTTGAAAATTTGTGAAATCTTCACCTAGATCATTTTTATTCCAATTAGTGAACATAACGTTTCATTACCATGGTCAGTGCAAAGCCAAAAACTTGGTTTAGCCCTATCAAAATTTAATAATTATTACGACCTAAAAAAAAGTTAAATTATTACAATTCATCATTTCGAGTTAAATACATGTAACGATATAAATACAACTATTTTTTATAACTATTACTTGATAACGAGGGACGAGTTGAAATCTACGAGTTAACATATTATGAAGATAATACAAATCACTTCATTGTTGACATCAACAAATATCTCCAGCTCAATATAACAACATCACTCATTTCGCAGTTTGATTTTGATAATATTATTGCAGGATAAACTCTTTCTACAAATGGTGTTGCCACCGGTAATATCAACACCAACTCAATAAGGCAATATAATAATAGAAGCAATAGAAAAATTACATGTTTCCTAGTTTCAACCATCTTGACAGCAAGTAAATAAATTATAAGTTATAATTGGAATATAATAAAACTTGAATGAATTAAATTGGAGTTCGTTATAATATTTGGGGACAATTTATATTAATTATGGAAATTTAGGAGGGACGTGATGGGTATTTTAAGAAAAGTTTAATTAAATAAATAAAATAATAATATTATACATATATATGTAAATGATATATTTATATATTAGTAAATAATACATATACATACATATATAAAAGAAAGAGAAAAGAAAACAAAAAAGAGAAGGAAAGAAATGAAATTGGGGGTGGGCCATCACCCACCGCCCCACCTCTACTTATATATATATATATATATGTGTGCGCGCGTGCTTAATCACACAATTATAAAAATACTAACTTATAAAATTGCAATTTTCATTTTCTGTTTCAGTGCTAGCGGTGAGGTAAGGTTTCTATTTTAATTTTTATTAATTTATATAATTATATTATTTAATTAGTTTGTTTATTATATGTTGTTTATTGAGCGATGTACTATTTAACCGGAATATTTTACGAGTTTGACTATTTAAAATAGTGTCGGATTAAATATCAAATCGGATATAAAAATGATATCGTTGGTCAATTAGATTATTAAATTTATTAGATTTGAATATTACTATAACTAATTTATACAATTCCATTGGAATTATTAACTAAATACGCAATCCTATGTATTATTGTTCAATTAAAGTGTATAATAGCGAAAAATTGATAAAAAATTCATAAAAATATTCTGAAAATTATATTTAATAAATGGTATGTTAATAAAGAGGAAAAATGAAGATTAATGGTATGTTAATAAAGAGGAAAAATGAAGATTTGTATTTCGATAGAAATGGAATATTAAAGAATTATTAAAAATTGTACGAATAATATTCAATATTATATTAAAAGAAATTACGATATTCTCGATATATTAACTGTATGTGGTATAGCTCATTATAGAATACGGGAGTAAAGTGAAAAGATCGAACCACTACCTATTGGATAGATAAAAGCGTTGTAAGGTCGAGGTAAGTAAATAATTAGTATTATCTATATATGTCCCTTTTATTTGTGGTTTTACTGTTATATAAATTTGTGATTAATGCTGACATTAATTTATCTGAAAGTATATGAGTGATGGATGATTTAATTTGATTGACAGTATTGTGTACGTGGAATGAGGAAATACGTTGAAATATTATGTTTGTTGTTTGATGTGTTGTGGATGTCTGAAAATGAGAATATGTTGATATATTATTTTACGTTACTAGTTGCTTACAAGAATGGTGATATGTGGAAAGGAGGGAGTGGTGAAAATTAAATAGAATTGTAGTGTGAATACCCCTGGATGTGTTGAAAAGTCTATAAGGTGAATATATGATATGAAAAGAGCGATGCTGCAATATGAAAAAGATGTGATATGAAAAGAGCTATGTGTGATATGAAAGAGCTATGTGCGAAATGAGATTGATGAGCCGGCTGGGGGGATTCACTTCAATTTATATAACGATTAGATTGAGTTGATGGAAAAAAATACGATATCACCTTCTGGTAAGCAAACTAGGAAAAAGGAAGTTTAATTGATTATCTTATTGTGAGATAGCTGTGTGGTGTGCTACAGCTGATTACAACTTATTATGTTGGAATTTAATTGAATGTATTCCATGCATGTTGCCTACTTATTTTATTTGGGTTGTGTTTGATATACATATATAGATAGGGTTGGTTATTTACTTACTGAGTGGCAGGCTCATCCCTCTGCTGATATTTTCTTTCAGGAGTAGACTTTGAGGTGTCTTTCTGTTGAAGGCTAAGTCTACACGCTATACTCAGGCAGGTCGGGCTAGTATGCAGTTTTTTCCTCTTTGTCAGTTAGTGTATAAATCGTATTTTATTTGTATAAAGAGAACGTAGGCGTGGAGATTAACTGTGGTGGATTACTTGTGGTGTTTGATTTGTATATATGATGTTGTGATTGATTATGTCGTTATGACGTTGGAATTACGTATGCAAATTGATTAGATGATTATGTGCAAATTTATATATATGAACACAGAGATTACTTTAAGTATGACGTTTAGGGATGATATAGCCCTAGCAGCGTTAGGGGATGCTATATTAGGTGGTATCAGAGCAGGGATTAGATTTTCTAGGGATAGTAGATGAAATATAATATTATACGTAAGGTGTATATACTAGGAATCTACTTACATGTGTGCATTTCATATAGGATGAAAGCGTCAAGGGAAAACGTTGTTGGCCCAACTAAGTCATTAGAGTTTGTGCAGGATCATGATTCTGGATCAGAACATCAGGAGTTAGAATCCCAAAATATAAACACCCTACAACCAGAAATGAACCCTTCTATGCAACAATTTCTGGAAATGATATAGAGGATGGCTCCACCCCCACAACCCCAACCATAGGATGCAGTTATTGATAAAAATTATGAAACAGTGAAGAGACAGGGAGCCAAGGTATTTGCAGGTACAACTGACCCTGTAGAAGCAGAGGAATAGCTGAGAAACACGAAAAGGGTGTTGGACAGAATTGAGTATACTCCTGAGCAAAAGTTGTGGTACGCAGTGTCCTTACTGGAGAAAGACGCTTTAGACTGGTGGGAAATAGTTCCGGGGAGCAAGAACCGACCTGTCACTTTGACGTGGAATGCCTTTTTGAAAGAATTCACTAACAAATATACTCCACTGGTCTACAGAAACCGTAAGAAAGTTGAATTCCTTGAATTAAAGCAGAATGATTTATCTGTTGCTGAGTATGAGTTGTAATTTGTGTCAAAATATGCTCCAGAAGAGGTGAGTACCAATGAATTAAGGAGAGACAGATTTGAAAGAGGGTTGAGACTCGAGATTCGAGAGAAAATAGCAATTAAACCTCCAAGTTATGGTGCTCTGCTGGAAGCGGCACTGAGGGCAGAAGAGACATCTATTGAGAGGAGTTCTACGGAAGCTAAGCGAAAGAAATTGACAGGTAACCTGAATTCTACACTAGGGCAAGGTGGTGCAGTTCCCTTTACGGGTTCTGGTTCACAGAGGGGTTGGTTTAGAGGCCGAGGAGTGGGTCAGACTAGTAGGTCTCCTTCAGTGTTTTCGAGTAGAGGCGGCCCTACTTCGGTTGGATTTGGAGGGAGACAAGGTCCAGCCAGATCGCTCAGTGGAGGGTCTACTCCTTTTTGTGCTAATTGCGGTAGGAGACACACTGGTGAATGTTGGGGAGCCCGATAATTGTATGTTTTTGTTGCCGTCAATCGGGACATATTTTCAAGGACTGTCCTACGTGGAGAGATAATTTCAAAGGACCTCAGACTTCAGAATTTAGCAGTGTGGGGGAAAACTCACAACGAACAGGTGTGAATAGAGGACGAGGTAGCGGGAATATTTCCACGACATATATAAAACAAAGTAGTCAGCCTCAACCACAAGCCAAGGTGTATGCAATCACAAAAGAACAAGCTCCTACGGCACCCGAGGTTATCACTGGTCTTCTCTATTTGCGATTCTAGTGCACATGCATTGATTGATCCAGGATCTACTTGTTCATTTATATCATATGATTTTGCATCTCGTGTACATGCTAAAATAGAACCATTTGGACATGACTTATATGTGTCTATGCCTGCTGGTGGGTTTGTATTAGTGAATATGGTGGTGAGATCTTGTCCAATACTAGTGGAGGGTGCCACTTTATATGCAGATCTGGTTGTAATAGATCTTAGGGAATTTGATGTCATTATGAGGATAGACTGGCTAGCTAGTAATCATGCTTTAGTGGATTGTCAAGCAAAAGAGGTGATGGTTGAAGTCAATGGGCAGATGAAGACAGTTATAGTGGGGGAAAGAAAAGTGATACCTAACTGCTTAATTTCTGCTGTGACCGCTTTTAATCTAATTAAAGAAGGGTGTGAGGCATATTTAGCCAGTTTGCACGATACCATGAAAGTTAGTTCGGGTGTATTAGACGTTCCAGTGGTGAGGGAATCTTCTGATGAATTACCTAGACTACCACCTCATAGAGAGTAGACTTTGAAACAGAGACTATTCTTGGGGCGGCACCTATTTCAATTGCACCGTATAGAATGGCTCCGTCAGAATTGAAAGAATTAAAGAAGCAGTTAGAAGAGCTATCAGATAAAGGGTTCATCCGACCTAGTATTTCACCATGGGGAGCACCAATATTATTCGTAAAGAAGAAGGATTGGAGTATGAGATTATGTGTCGATTATAGACAGCTAAACCGAATCACAATCAAGAACAAATATCCTCTGCCACAGATTGACGATCTGCTTGATCAGCTAAAGGGTTCCACTGTGTTCTCTAAAATTCATTTGAGGTCAGGGTATTGGCAACTAAGGATTGAAGAAAAGTCGATCTCAAAGACAACTTTCAGGACCAGATATGGCCACTATGAATTTGTCGTTATGCCATTTGGATTGACGAATGCCCCTGCAGCTTTCATTTCTCTGATGAACAAGACGTTACAACCATTCCTTGATCAATTTGTGATTGTGTTTATTGATGATATTTTGATATATTCGAGTAATCACGAGGAACATGAACAACATTTACGGACAATTTTACAGATCTTGAGAGAGAAACAGTTGTATAGTAAATTCAGCAAATGTGAGTTTTGGATGGAGGAAATTGCTTTTTTGGGGCATGTTGTTTCAAAAGAAGGGGTACAACCTGATCCAGCAAAACTTAAGGCTATTTTAGAATGGGAGCCACCTAAAAATGTGTCCGAGATCCAGAGTTTTCTGGGATTGGCTGGTTACTTTAGAAGGTTTGTAAAGGATTTTTCTATAATCGCAAAACCTCTGACGAACTTGTTGAAGAAGAACACACCATTTAACTGGAATGACAAATGTGTTCAGTGTTTTGAGGAGTTGAAGAAGAGACTCACCTCAGCACCTATCCTCACTTTGCCATCTGGGGAGGGAGGATATGTGGTATGTACTGACGCTTCACGACAAAGACTTGGTTGTGTTTTGATGCATCATGGGAGAGTTATAGCTTATGCTTCGAGGCAGTTGAGGCCACATGAGATGAACTATCCGACCCATGATCTGGAGTTAGCAGCCATAGTACATGCATTGAAGATTTGGAGGCATTACTTATACTGGAAGACGTTTCAAATATTTACAGATTATAAAAGTTTAAAGTATATCCTAATACAGAAAGAGTTGAATTTGAGGCAAAGAAGGTGGATGGAGTTTTTGAAGGATTATGACTGCACCATTGACTATCATCCCGGAAAGGCAAACATTGTAGCAGATGCTTTGAGTAGAAAGACGGTGGACCAACTTGCGGGTATGATCTGCTATAACATGGAGTATTTGACTGCCCTTAGAGCTATGGATGTACACTTTAGCATTGGTGGTGATATTCTACTGGCTACGATACAAGTGAAGCCTCCCTCAAGGATAAAATTAAAGATGCACAGGCTAGAGATCCATATCTGCAAAGGATGAAAGCTAAGGTGCAAAAAGGGAAGAGCGATCAATTTATAATCCGAGAAGATGGTACATGGTTCAATGGAAAACGTATATGCGTGCCGAACGTAGAGGAGTTGAGAATGAAAATTACGCATGAGGCGCACTATGCACCGTATGCTATGCATCCTGGCAGTACCAAGATGTATCGGGATTTGAAACCCTATTGCTGGTGGCCAACAATGAAGAAAAATGTGGCAGAGTTTGTAGTGAAATGTTTACCTTGTCAGCAAGTAAAAGTAGAACACCAAACACCAGCTAGTAAACTTCATCCTTTTACTATACCTGAATGGAAGTGGGACAAGATTACTATAGATTTTGTCATTGGGTTACCACGTACGTTCAGAAGACATGAT
This sequence comes from Sesamum indicum, assembly GCF_000512975.1. Lineage (NCBI taxonomy): Eukaryota > Viridiplantae > Streptophyta > Magnoliopsida > Lamiales > Pedaliaceae > Sesamum > Sesamum indicum. The sequence goes on from NC_026153.1 coordinate 10,250,522, forward strand.
GCTATTTAGGTGATTGTTGACAGATTGACTAAATCTGCACATTTCCTGCCAATCCGTCAAAATGATTCTTTGGATAAGCTCGCCGAATTATATGTTTCAGAAATTGTGAGATTACATGGCATTCCAACCTCTATAGTTTCTGATAGAGATCCTCGATTTACTTTCAATTTTTGGGGAAGCTTGCAAATGGCTCTAGGTACAAAATTGCATTTCAATACAGCGTTTCACTCTCAGACCGATGGACAGTCATAAAGAACGATTCAGGCATTAGAGGATATGATGAGAGCCTGCGTAATTGAATTTAGAGGAAACTGGGATGATCATATACCACTGATGGAATTTGCTTATAACAACAATTTTCATTCTAGTATTGGTATGGCTCCATATGAAGCTTTGTATGGAAGGAAATGCCGAAGTCCAATTTGTTGGGATATTGAGGGATTGAGCTAGCTTGAAGGGCCGGAGTTAGTTCAAGAAATAGTAGACAAGATAAAAACAGTTAAAAAGTGTTTGAAAGCAGCACAGGATCGACAGAAGAGTTACGTCGATAAGCATCGCAGAGAAATTGAATACGAGGTGGGGAAATTTTTTTTTCTAGAAGTATCACCATGGAAAGGAATCTTGAGATTTGAGAAGTTGAGTAGG
>NC_026153.1:10251176-10275095 GCF_000512975.1 Sesamum indicum
GTCCGCGATATATTCGGTCATATGAAATTTTGGAGCGAGTTCGACCACTAGCCTATCAGTTAGCATTATCGACAGAATTAATGCAGATATATGACGTGTTTCACGTATCTATGCTACGACAATACCGATCCGATCCTAGTCATATTTTGCATGAGCCAGAGATGGAGATATCAGACGGATTGACATATGTGGAAGAACCAATGGAAATTCTGGACCGGAGTCTAAAGAAATTAAGAAATAAAGAAATACCTATGGTGAAGGTCAAATGGAGTCATCACTCTCCAAGAGAAGCCACCTGGGTAATTGAGTAGAACATGAGAGAAAAATACCCATATTTATTCCCTGAGCTAGTAAGTTAGTTAAATTTCGAGAACGAAATTTTTATTAGAATGGGAGAATTGTGACGCCCCAAAGATTATAATATATAATTGGGGGGATTAATTGGTAAATTTTTATGAAACTTAGTTAACTGGTAAAATAAATTATAGGTCATAATTGGATATAATAAAAATTGGACGAATTAAATTGGAGTTCGTTATAATATTTGGGGACAACTTATATTAATTAAGGAAATTTAGGAGGGACGTGATGGGTATTTTGAGAACAAGTTTAATTAAATAAATAAAATAATAATATTATATATGTATTATGTAAATGATATATATATATATTAGTAAATAATACATATACATACATATATATAAAAGAAAGAGAAAAGAAAACAAAAAAGAGAAGGAAAGAAATGAAATTGGGGGTGGGCCATCACCCACCGCCCCACCTCTACTTATATATATATATATATGTGTGTGCTTAATCACACAATTATAAAAATACAAATTTACCGAATTGCAATTTTCATTTCTGCTTCAGTGCTCGTGGTGAGGTAAGGTTTCTATTTTAATTTTTATTAATTTATATAATTACATTATTTAGTTAGTTTGTTTATTAAATGTTGTTTATATTGAGCGATGTACTATTTAACCAGAATATTTTACAAGTTTGAATATTTAAAATAGTGTCGTATTAAATATCAAATCGGATATAAAAATGATATATTGGTTAATTAGATTATTAAATTTATTAGATTTGAATATTACTATAACTAATTTATACAATTCCATCGGAATTATTAACCAAATACGCAATCCTATGTATTATTATTCAATTAAAGTGTATAATAGTGAGAAATTGATAGAAAATTCATAGAAATATTTCAAAAATTATATTTAATAAATGGTATGTTAATAAAGAGGAAAAACGAAGATTTGTATTTCGATAAAAATAGAATATTAAAGAATCATTAGAAATTGCACGAATAATATTCAATATTATATTTAAAATAAATTACGATATTCTTGATATATTAACTGTATGTAGTATAACTCATTATAGGATACGGGGGTAAAGTAAAAAGACCGAACCACTACCTATTGGATAGATAAACACGTTGTAAGGTCGAGGTAAGTAAATAATTAGTATTATCTATAAATGTCCCATTTATTTGTGGTTTTACTGTTATATGAATTTGTAGTTAATGCTGACATTGATTTATCTGAAAGTATATGAGTGATGGATGATTTAATTTGATTGACAGTATTGTGTACGTGGAATGAGAAAATACGTTGAAATATTATGTTTGTTGTTTGATGTGTTGTGGATGACTGAAAATGAGAATATATTGATATACTAATTGTGGTGTGAATACTCCTTGATGTGTTGAAAAGCCTATAAGGCGAAAATGTGATATGAATAGAGCGATGCTGAGATATGAAAAATATGTGATATGAAAAGAGCTATATGCGATATAAAAGAGATATGTGCGAAATGAAAGAGTTATGTGCGAAATGAGATTGATGAGCCGGCTGTCAAGGGGGATTCACTTAAATTTATATAACGATGAGATTGAGTTGATGGGAAAAACACGATATCACCTTCTGGTAAGCAAACTAGAAAAAATGAAGTTTAATTGATTATCTTATTGTGAGATAGCTGTGTGGTGTACTACAGCTGATTACAACTGATTATGTTGGAATTTAATTGACTGTATTACATGCATGTTGCCTACTTATTTTATTTGGGTTGTGTTTGATATATATATATAGATAGGGTTGGTTATTTACTTACTGAGTGGCAGGCTCATCCCTCTGCTGATATTTTCTTTCAAGAGTAGACTTTGAGGTGTCTTCCTGTTGAAGGCTAAGTCTACACGCTATACTCAGGCAGGTCGGGCCAGTATGCAGTTTTTTCCTCTTTGTCAGTTAGAGTATAAATCGTATTTTGTTTGTATGAAGAGAACGTAGGCGTGGAGATTAACTGTGGTGGATTACTTGTGGTGTTTGATTTGTATATATGATGTTGTGATTGATTATGTCGTTATAACGTTGGGATTACGTATGCAAATTGATTAGATGATTATGTGCAAATTTATATATATGAACATAGGGATTACTTTAAGTATGACGTTTAAGGATGATATAGCCCTAGCAGCGTTAGGGGGTGCTACACATTATCTCTCAAGTGTTGTAGATGATCTTTGACATAATTAACTCCATTGTATTAACAATGTTTGATCTTTATGTTGCAAGGCATTTGATAATTCATTTGTCATTCCCAACACTTACCATCAAATGCAAAATAAACTAAATTCAAAGATTTTCATTTTCTCAATCAAACCACGATGTTGTTCCTCTATGTTCCTCACTATTTCCATCATCATATACATATTGCAATACCTCCAACACTGGATCGCACATACTAAAGAGACAAACTAGAGTTAGATAATGAAAACCCTAACGTGTATCACCTGGTCGAGCACGAGTGGTCTCTTGATGTTTTCCTCTTCTTGAAAAAATCTCATATTCTTCTAATTTCTTTACAATCTTCTCATGTTGATTTTGAAGCAATTTTTTTCGTTTTACATGAAGCACCTGCAATATTTACAATCATACTAATATAATTGAAAAAAGTCACAAATTACCAAGATATTTTTTCCTACATAAACAACCAACAATTTCAATTGGTGGGCGAATCAATTGATGTAAAAGACAAATGGAATTTCTTTCTGAATTAGTGTCTTTTAATCATGAAATTGACCTCTCATATTCAGGCTCCATCATATCGTTTTCCTCTCAATCTAGAAATAGAAAAACCATAATGAACAAACATATCGTGGAACCGCTTTTAGAGAAGGCGCTGAAGTACCGCTAACATGTTCAACACTAAAAAATCTACCAATCCTTGACAAGAAGAGAAAAATAACTATATATTATATGAAATATTATGTGTCATTTTGAACAAATTAATTTATTATCACTCATGGGTTTATTCTTTCTCACCTATTTCTTAATTTAAGATTTATTTATAAAAAATGCATTTGAGTTATTTCGAGATAAAGAAGAAATTATATATATGAAAAATAATTACTTAGTTTATCTTAATTAGAAAGACCTAGATTGACTAGAAAATAAGGTATAGAGTTCAATTCACATATATCAAAATGTTAAGGAACTACATTGCGACCTTATAAACTTCTTTGGGTTAAATTATATAAATCGAGAAATCAAGGAATTATTTCTATAGAAGTCATAAAAAAGGGGAAAAGAGAAAAGAACGAAAATTGTGGAGTATAGCACGTGTCTCCCTAGTGCTCCTCATGCCTCGCTAATTAATTGCCACCATTTACTATGTGTAATTGCAGGTGCCTTCTTTTTTTTTTGAAAAAAAAAAACTACCAAGGGGTGGGGAATGTTTTCGAGGTTCCTTTTCCTTCTATATTAAGTTAATCTAATTATCAAATTGATAACAGTGAGTACTAACACCCAAATGTAGTGAAGAAAGCCATAAACAAGAAGTACTACTTCCTTATAGTCAATAACGAGCACAAAATAAATAAGGAGTACTACGTCCTTACATAAAAATTGATCATGAAAGTGTAAACAAGGAGTACTACTCCCTTACAAAAAATTGTTTCTAGGCCCAAGGCAAGTTAGTGACACAAGCTTGAACATGAAGCTTGAAAGTGCCAAAAGAATTTAATCGTGCCACAGATGAAAAAATATCAGCTGCATCTAAATTCCACCTAAAATCCCAACAAATTAAAATTGAGGAGGCACCTCCATAAAACCAGTTCCACTCAAAGCAAGTCAAAAGGCGTGGCGAAATCACAGTCACATGTGATAGGAGGGCAACTCTTTAAAGGATAAAATTCACATAAAGTCATAAGGACAAAAAAGCAGGATATACAATGAACCAGAAGCTTTCAAAAAACATAGAAAAGACAACTTAGAATAGTACTTTAAGTTTCAGCCATTGACTGAATGAAACTCAGGGTACTATCGAGTTTTGAAATAAGGAACACATAGGAGATCAAGTTTCAATACCTATAATCTTACCTTGAAGTTGGCCACTTGTAACTATGGTGAGAGCATCAGCTAAACGGCCAAGGTTGGCAAGAAAATCTGCAGCTTGGTTTCCTTCTAAATATGTGGGAGAGCATAGTTTCCATTTGGGACAAACATTTCCTTATGCAGCTGAGAGAGTCTAAAGGTGCCAGGCATCTTTGGATTTGCTGGAGATTAGGTGGAGAACATGTAGTGCATCCAATTCAATTCAAATAGTAAAAAGACCCCTGTCATGGCACAAAAGGAGGCCTCAAAGCAGGGCTTGAAGTTCAACCACAATGTTGGTGGATAAGCTAGGAGGTTCAAAATAGGCGAAGATCTCAAGTGATCCCTTACAAATTCTCCTGCTCCTGAAATACCAGGTTTGATCTAGAAGCTCCATTAGTGTTTCCCAGAGTATATGCTTCAACAGGAATCACACAAGGGTAGATTAGAAACCTCCGGTAAAATGCTCGCCCGTCACCCAGCGGATAAAGTACATTACATAGTCCAGGGATTGGTGACTTACCCATTCAGTGACTTTGGCACTGGTCGTTCCCAAAACGGATCCCTGTTGGGTCAATTCAATAATAGACGTCTGTTGGCTTTCCACCCTTCCTTCTCCTTTCAAGGCCTATCCAAAAGAGAATCCAGTACTTCTTGGTTGTGAATATCTGAACTGGTTGTTCGTTGTTCATGAATTTGAGCTTAATCCATCCAATCCCAGGTTTTTCCCAATGAACAATAATGCTGGAATGAACTTAGAGCTTTCAGGGAGGGGAATATGCAGTTACCTCGCTGTAGTAAAATCCTTTTTAAGGTGTTCTGGTTTGCAGAGTTTACTCCTAGTCAATGTTTGTAGGAGATTCAAGGTCTTAAGGATGATAACATGAGCATTGAATACTTTCTTTCTATGTTTAGCACCGTTCCTGGTAGTCTATATATGCCACAAAACCAACACTAGGATCAAACTTCTAAGATTAAGTGACTGGTTAGTGTTACATGTCCAAGCTTGAATAAAAATGTGTATATAGAAGATTGAGGCAATGTGAAATTGAATTTCCTGGCAAAAAAATTGCATGTAGACCAAGAGTGCACATTGTTGATAAAGAGTTGTTCTTTAGTCTACAGGAATCCATTTGTTGAGAAGTATTCAAGTGAAGACTGAAGTAGTAAGTATGAAGAGTGAAGACTAGATATTCCTAAAGATGGGAAGAGCAAGTTTGTGATCTCTAACTGCCTCCCAAACTGGTACTGTTGAAAATATGCCATTTTCAGATAATTTCCAAAAAGGTTGATCCTGATGTCTTTGGAGGATAGGGGTTGCAGCAATGATTATGGCAGTATCAGTAGGAACAATGTTATTCAATGCTTCAAGGTCCCACATGCCATCCTTCCAAAGCTAGCTAGTAGGGAAATATGCAGAATCAACATGATTACATAAATCTTGAAGTGAGCCTTCTTTCATTTAGCAATCATACCAAAAGGATACCTCCCTGTGCCCAGGCTCTAGAACATGTTGGATTGAGCCACTCACTTTGCAGAGTCTTCTCTAGATAGGGGAGTCATGTTGGAAACCTTGGCCGTTGCAGAGAAGTTTTTTCTTACAGTATTTATTCATTGTGAAAAGGGCCCAAATTGAGTTGTTAATTCAGAGTCTCCACCAGAAATTTGTGTGAGAATACCTAAACCACATCTCTCAAATTTCTTATGGCAAGTCCACCTTCTTCAATGGTGTAACATACATTGATCCATTTGGTCGAATGGATTTTTCTCTATGATTTAGTGGTGCCTAGAAGTATCTAGCAAAAAGCTACTCCAGTTTTGGAATAATAGCAATAGGGGGTTCAAAACTTGTATCATATATATGGGCATTATAGAGAGAACACTCTTGAAGCTGAAATCTGCCTCCATAAGAAAGATGAGCATGTTCCCAACTTGAAATCTTGAAACGAACTTTGTCAATAAAACAAGAATTCTGCAGTTTGACTGATAGTACATTGAAGGATTAGTCCTGGATAAACAATCTAGACCTCTAAAAAGTGCTTTAGCAACAAGAATGAAAAGCGCAGGGGATAAAGAATCACCTAGTCTAAGTCCTCTACTAGAACTCTAACAATTTCACCATTAATCATAATAGTAAACCAATAGTTCCTTACGACATTTTTAATGAGAAAAAAGAATCTATGTGGAAAGCCCATGGTGTACATAATAGAATATAGGAATTTCTAATAGGTTCTATCATAAGCTTTAGTCGTATCAAGTTTAATGACAACGTTACCTTCATTGTACTTGTGATCAAGGGAGTGGACCGTTTCCTGAGCCAAAAGTATGTTATCTCCAATTAGTTTCCCAGGGATTAACCACTTTGGGATAGGGATATGAGCATGGGAAGTGAACCTGCAATCTTGTTGCACAGTAACTTAGATAGAATTTTGTTAGTAACATTGCAAAGTGAAATAGTTATAAAGTCACTCCAGGTTTGTGGGGTTTCAATTTTAGGATTAAGTGTAATAGTGGTAGCACTGAAATTTCTAGGCATAGGCGTACCACAGAAAAAATCCTTGACAGCCTCTTCCATGTCAGGAGCAATAAAGTCCCGACATGTTTGTAAAATGTTGAGAAAAATCTATCAGGACCAGCAACATTGTCTTTGCAAATATGAAAAACAACTTCCCTTATTTCCTCTCTAGTAGGAATTTCGCAAAGATTATTGCTACTATTAGTAGGCAGTTGAGGGAATTGAAATGGGAAATTTGGTTCATTGATTCCGCTGCATCTTTAGCAAGCAGGGTGCTGAAGGATTCAACTGTTGAAGCTTTAATATCTTCTGGACTAATAATGTCAATATTGTTGTTCCTGATTCTATGTATTGTGGATTTGATCCTTTTATTCTTAACCAAGGACTGGAAGTACTTGGTATTTCTCTCCCCAGCTTCTAACCATTTGCAGTTGCTTCTTTATTTCCAGAATTTAGGGTTAGTAGTGAGAGCTTGCACAAGACTAGCATTGTACTTCTTGAGTAATATGGGGTTGGTTTTAGAAGGATCTCTATCAAATGATTTTTTAGCAACATTAGGTTGTTTGTTGGGCCTATTCCCCTACAGTAAATACATTCCCAAAAACCTATTTATTCTATTCTTTAAGAGTCTCCTTAGCTTTGTAAAGTTTCTGCTGAAGCTTGTACATGCCATATCCCGTAACTGCGGCTTCCCAAGACTTCTTCATGGTGTTGAAGAAAGTGTGACGAATAACCCACATATTTTGGAACCTAAATGAGGGTTCTAGGCAAGAATGAGGACAAGGATGATTTGACAGCCTCCTATGCAGATGAGAAATCTAGTGCAATTGAAGGTGTCAGGACACTCCTCGGAATATAGGACCCTGTCCAGCCCCTTCCAGATTCTTCTATTGGTGCATGTATGATGATCTCCTTCAAGTCATGCATTAATATACCACTCTCGATGACCATGTCACTAAAGTCCTCATTGATCCTAATCTGTTTAGGGACCCTCCTTGATTGTCCTCAGCGTGGAGTACAGTGTTAAAATCTCCCTCAACCAGTCATGGAATATTGTCTACTACAATAAGATTAAGCTCTTGCCAAAGAGCTCTTCTATGAATCCTGCAACACTTAGCATAGACAAAGGTACAAAAAATATCTTCTTCCTGAAGGCCATCAGAAACTTTCACATGCAAAAATTGACAATTATCCTTAAAGGATAAGAATATCAGTGCCAATGGAGCGAAAGCACCAAATTTTATTGTTTAACTTAGAGTAAGCAGTAGTAAATCCAAATATTCTAGCAAAAAAATGAGCATTAAATTCAGCAAAAGGTTCAAGGAGAACAAGGATAATAGGTTTATTAGAAGAAAACATGTCAAGCAAAATATTTTGTTTTTCTTTCTTACTTACACCTCTAAAATTCTAGATAAGTATCTTAATCATTTAAACTGTAGAGAGGATGTGGAAAAGGAAGCACGAGCCCTTGGGGGCCCGATGGACCCCAATACAGATCGGCATGCGGACGGTGGACGTATGCATGGATTCTAGCCCAGATTCTGACTTAGAGGCATTCAGTCATAATCCAGTGCATAGTAGCTTCGTGCTTTTTTCCAGTATTGAAGCATTTTAGCATATTTTTGCATGAAGATTTGAATGTCGCCTCAAAAATACATGACTAATTAATTTTTATTAAAATAATTTATTTTTGAGTTCTGAAAATATTTTAGTTTAATTATTTTAATTATTAATAAATGTGAAAACACATTGGATAGTTATGAGAAATATGCGAAATAATATTTTTATATTTGTTGGATCATATTTGTATTTTAAAAATATGTATTTTATTAGTATGGTTGAGGGTACCTCTAACGCTCCAGCATTGAACCTCTGTAAGTACTCCTTCAATGGCTCGTTCTCTTTTTTATGTGCAGCGAAAAGGCGAAGCTCCATCTTTTAAAGCTTCTGACTTCTAACGAACTAGTGCAAAACGAGGGATCGAAATTCTTGAAAACTTCCTATCGCTCCCACAGGCAATTGATTGAACCACTATTGTGCGGCCTTGGCTAAGGTGGTAACAAAGATGCGACATTTGATTCCATCTATATACCTATGCAAAAGGGCTGCATTATTAAAATGTGAGAGATGCTATTGAGGATTAGTCGTCCTATCATGTTCAGGGGTTGTTAGGGTACGTCAATTTGCTGGAAGTTCGTCCGCCATCACTGCTTTGGTTAAGGGGATACCTTGTTGTTCGTCTTCGGGGGCTCCTGCAATCTAATATTGAACATCTTGGAGACCTTTCTGGAGGCACTCTAGTCATGCCAGCTATTGTTGGGGGACCACCTGGGGAACTGCTGGAGGGGGCTCCCGTTCTCCAATCAGTTGGGTTTTGGATGAGGGGGCATCTACCTTGACTAGGCCTCCTTCCATTCCTTCTTCATGGACAACAACCTCCATTACAGGAGCCTAGAAACAGGCACAAACACTGTCATCTATTCCCGAATCGCTGTCGTGACTACCTAACGATAGCTCCCAACAAAGTTGGGGAGATTTCTCCTGAGGTGGTGTCTAAGGAGGTATTTTGTCTTGGAGGATCAACCATAGGGTCGACCATTCTAGGGGCTGTCTTGGGCGCAAGAAGAGCTGGGGCGGATTCTTCACCAACTGGAGTCAGGGAGGTTCCTGCAACAACCTGTAGAGATTGATTGTTGCCAAAGGTCTCCACGGCCTTTTGCTTGTTTGCAATGTTGCTAGGGGTTTCCATGGTAACTTATGTCATTAACTCAAAAAATTTCCACAGACAGCGCCACTTGATACGTGTGATTTTAACATGGGTCCAACGAACTTGAGCTTTGGGCGATGGGCTTAGATCAACTAATAAAGAATTCGAGAAAAATGTCCTGCAAAATAGCACGTTAGCAGTCCGACACCCAAGTTAGTATTGAATTTAGAAAATAATAAGTTTGAATGATAAAACGTAATGAAAGATTGAAGTGTAATGATTGAATATAAAAGTGAAATTTGTGTTCAGTAGATCAGAATTAACATAGCAGAATAATAGCCAAAGTTCAATTGTTAAAGGTATCCCCTGGCCTGGGGATAGAACCTCTACTTATAGAGAAGTGTCATTCTTCATCAAGAAACCGAACGTGCCCCCTACTTTTGGGGGTAAATGGATAGAATCAGTTAAGATGAGCCATGATTCACCCTTATCTTCTAGTAATCTTGCAATTAGAGTTGTTATTCAGATGAGAAAGAGAATCCTTGACTGAGGAGGATTCCTAGTCTGCAAGAAGTCTGGCTGGGTCGAGAGTTTGAGTTCTTGAGGGAGCTTCCCTCAACATGCGTGCTCCACGCTGGATAAAGGGTACGCATGGAGGGTCCAGATACATTCCATGTGTGATTTGAAAAGAGGTGTAGACATGGGTGTTGGGCCAGTTATTTGCTAGTTAGCTATGATGTTGGGCTATGCTGAGTGGGCCTCATCTTTCTAGACTACCATATTCATTTATAGGGGTCTTGGGACATTTTACTTATTTTGGGGCCAAGTCTTCTTAAGCCATACACATCATGTTGGATTCCACATCAAGATGTGAACTACTAAGTATGATGGAAGCCTTGAAAGATCGCGTGGTACGGTCTGGTAACTGGCTAGCAGAAGCGATAAATAAAAGACGCATAAAAATGAAATTGTAACACAAAAACAAATGAATTTAATGGATGTACCCTTGAAGTTCCCGGGCATTCAATGTAGTATGAATGATTTATGCAACAACAAAATATAATGATACGAGGGTATGGTTGGAAAAATGAAGTAGAAGCTAAAATTAAAATTGAAATTTATCTCTTAAATTTCAAGCTTCCAATCGATTTAGTTTTGCATTCTCCCGAGATTCCAACATAGGAATCCTCCAAAGATGATCCACACCACACCGAAAAACAAGATCTTGATCCCTTTGATAGAAAGAATCAAGATCAAAGAACAACTCATCCTTTGAGAATAATGGAAGGGGCGACTGAATTTGGTGATGGAGGACGGAGGTTTCTTTTTGTGTTATATTGTATACTGAATTATTACCCTAATCATACACAAAATATATTTATATACCTTGAATAGATAAATAAGAATGTGTCTAGATACATTCTATTATCTATAAGGTAACTCTTCAACTCATACCAAATAGAGAAGAGTCTAATTATGACCAAGCTAGCACTTTCTAAAAATACAATTTATTGGTTAACTTTCCCTCCATCAATTTTGCTAGTAGGCCTTAATCATTGGGCCGATTTTATGAAAAATAAATTTAAGGCTCAATGAAGTTTAATTAAATCTAATTCATTTAATTGATTCCACTAGGTATTTAATCCAATTAAATACTCATGCCCAAATTGTCTCTTAATTTAAACTTGGGTTATCCATCCAATAGACCCCCATCCAAGAGACTAGGTGAATTTTCGTGTGAACTTTAGGCTCCCGAGTTCATACGGTACGGTCCTTTCATCTACTATCTCCCGACCTTAGTATAGGGCATGAAATTAGGTGTCGGTTCCCATCCTGGACTAGGCTTCTATACTTAATACTTGAGATTGCGTTACGCCAAGTTTCTCGATATAGGAATCTCATTTTTCTATTCGATCAACTACTGTGGCCACAGATTCATAAAGCGTGAACGCATCTCCAAGTGCATAGGAGATACCTCTGTCACATATTGATAGGGACGGATCCTCTTCTTGGAACACACCGTCCTCGCAACATACTCGGACTGCACTGGACAAGGCTTATAATGATCATGTATGTGATAAAATCCCTCTCGCACAAATCCAAGATACAACCATCGTATGCACGTGACTGCCGTGATTCCTCAAGTCTAAGGACTACACCCATACTATCGGAATTGGGGACTTAAGTCATACTGGCCAAGCCTCCAAAGCTTCTAAATAGATCCCCACTGGTCAGTTCAGTCAGTTGACCACCTTGTCAACTAACCCACTGAAATTGCATAGACGTCCAACGTCTATCGCCGACGTGGCACTCATCCAATGAATGCAATACCTCAGTGCATGTCTCAATACAACTCTCGATGCCTAGTCTCGAGGTTCTCGACTTGGAACATTTCAAACCAACCTTCAACAGTTGGTTGCATAGCTATCATCCAATGCGCAGCCCAACTACATGGGTTATTAAGTGGTCTGTGGGCATCTGTTGACGTCAAATCAATGCTTGACGTAATTTGGTAAGCACAACAGATACATGTACCATAGACGAATACTTACCATATATGCCTGGACAATATTGCTTAAATAAAGATTGTCCGAATGATTCTCAAAACCGCCAACTAATTGTCTTTTGGTCACCTATTCCAACAATCTACCACTTGACCTGAAAGCCAATTACGCATGTCTTCAAATTATTTTGATCATGAGCAATCTGCAATACCGGCTAGGTCTTGTGGGTCTACTGTAGTTTCTGCCGATGTCATGCAGTCTAACCACATGTTACATCTTCCTATCATCGCTTCAAGCAGATGATGGTGACTAAGATTTTTTCTTAGACCTATGATGAGATCTCGGGCTTTTTTACCTTGTTCCACGGCCTAGTTGTCATTATCCAAGATGACTACTGGCGCGGCCATGCTAGGTAGCACACCCAAGAATCCGTTGTTTTTTTTCAATCCTAACTGTTTTCCAATATATCTTCTAAAGTTGCTATACATTTAATTTTCATGATGAAGTTCCTTCTGGTATTCTACTTGGGAAACTTTTCGCATTACCACATTATCATTAAAGATAGAATATAAGCTCGTTTTGAGATTAAACATTATTCATATGATGCTGGAAGCTATTATTGCCATAGCCTTTCAGAATCAACTCTCAATTGATGTGCGTCAAGAGCTCTTTTTTAATCCTTATTCAGGTATTAAAGATAGCCACTCAATAGTTGTCTATTGCCTCGTTGGTGCACATTCAATATCCATTGTTATGTTTAAGAAGCATAAGCAACATCAGGTTTAGTGCACTAAACAACATTGCCATGTTGCTTACAACAAAGACTTAGGAGATGTCAAACATTTAAGTTCGTCATCAGTCTACCATGACTGAATCTTGGATAGCTTATCCATAGACAAGAATTCAATTGCTATATGGAGAATTTTATGAACAATATTCGTGTTTCAGAGTCCACAACATCCTTTTATCATTACAAATGATCAAAGATGTTTTTAACTTCTAAAACACTAGTAACACAATTGAGCTCCCATTGATCTTCCACTTTGTTCTTGACCGAGGCATGTACCTCATGAACTTGTCAAAACAAGTATCCTAGATACAGGACGTTCAAATCTAATTCGAACTCCATAGCGGATTTTATGGCTCCAAGCCATTTATCCAGATCTATATCTTACATTGCTTCTCCTTGTCTAGTCAGATTTAGAAACTCGTACCTTTTAGGTAACTTGAGCTTTCTGATCGTCCTTTGGAGAACCTATATATGGTCAGTGAAGTTTTGATTATAAATGATGTTTGCATTAATTGATAATGAACCTGTATAAATCAGACTCCAAGTCTAATTTTCCTCCCACTTGTCCTTTGACATATGCAGGATCATTTCTCATACTCAAGACTTTTGTAGGACACAGGTTTGTCAATCCATATCAAATATGGTGTCTGGATTACGCTTTAAGGAAACACCATATTTTTCAACTTGACGGTTTCAAAAGTCCATATCCAGATGAGCCAAGCAATTTAGTGCGATATGAACCATGTCTAGTCAAGGTTCAATTTCTTCGTTACCATAGACAGTTCAATATCATCTCTTCCTAAAGAATTTCACTGAATGAGAATTTTATTCTCATTTGTATATTTCAAGAACTTCCACTAGATACAACCACCTCAATCTTTGTTTTCGTAACTAGTTTGGTTTTCCACCTCAAGTCTAATTTTGCTGAACTTCCCAAAAGTCCGTAGACTTGTGAACCTTCCACTGGTATTTGTGTATTTAGTGACTTATAGGTATCCATCTTCGATCCAATCCAATACATCATTTTTAACAAGCATTCTTTATCCCAACAAAGTGCTTTCATGAATTTCTTCCTTCTCAAGAAGGATTCATAAGTTAGTAAACTCAAATCATCTATTGCTAGACCCTTTGAATCTACCAATCTATTCATCCTAATTAAAGGGATATGGCCTAGCTCATGCATGCCGTTCTTTATAAGTTACGTTCTTGATTATCCTTTTGGTCATTTATTTTAAGCGTGCATAGTCCAATTATGACATGAAGTACAACAATTTAATAACTCAACAAACTTAAAAAAATTTGTAGTCTAATTTGTCCAACAATTGACTAAATACTTGATCATACTAGGTTACATTAACATGAATACTAATTGCTAAGTCTACTTAGTCTTATACCTTTTGCAGTAATGGCCTACCCATCGCCTAGCTTTAAGACTATATGTCTTAGCGCTCTATTCCTTTTCATTTCTGCAAACCATTTGCAGAAATGCACTTCGAAACCAATTGTCCGACACTTGGGAATATAAATAGTAATCATGTTTGCTCAACAAATGTCATAGCTCGGATGAAGGGAAGTTCATGATACTCCCACTTCCAATCCCTTTTGGCAATTTAATGCAAACATCATATGTAGATTTTGACTGCCGAACTATTTTTCATTTTGCTTTTACCCTCGCCCATCAAGATGTCAAGAGCGCTCAAACCGCTTGCAGCTGCTGATTTTGCTTCATCCTTCTTTCTCATTCAGCGTCCAGCACCCTTGCCTTTCACTCTTGAGGTCGAAGCCTCCAAATCCAATACCGATGGCATAGATTCTTCAATCATTGCCTCGTAGTGGTCCAACCATTTTTATCAACTCATAAATGGTCTTCTCAAGTCCATTTAGAGTTATGATAAAAAGGTTGAAAGGAGGGATGAAGAGACTGAAGGGTTACGTCAACATACATCTCTTTTCAAGATCAACATTGAGGTTATCGAGCTCTTCCACGAGAGCTCGCATCTCAACCCCATTTTAATGTACAGACAACCCTAAGTTATCTTGGCTTAAAAAATGCTTCCATCGCGACATGTCCAATGTGCCAGTTTGGTGCCAAATAAATTTGATTTATGTGGAGCATTATTGAGCCAACATTGTCCAGTCTGTCATACTGCTCATGGATGATAAAAGCAGATATGATGTCGTGGACCTTGCGATTGTTCTTATGCGTTAATCCCGAACGTCAAACATTCCTAAAGCAATGACTCCTTTTCGCAAGTCCGATGGAAGTAGTTTTTTCATGACACAAGTCTAAGTTCGAAAATCGAGGACAATCCTTCGATTTTCGCAGTTAATTTTATTGATTATAATCTATTAAATCAAATTAATCTCAAAAAATAAATTGAAAAACGGATCTAAGACATGCATTCTAAACGTAGAGCAGAAATAATAAGTAGATTATTGCAATAGTTAACACTTGGTTTTTTAGTCGTTAACTTCTCCCACTATTTCTAAAAAATCCCACCACTCTCCAGTGGTTTCCGGAAATCCTTTCCTAGTGGACTTGGAATCCACAAGAACAATTTACCATGCCCTGCTTTTATGATTCACATAGAAAAAACCTTGTGGGAGGCAACTAATGCCATTCTCATTCCATGAAATTTCCACAATGTTTTGCCTAACCTCTTCACATGATCCTGAGGAATCATGCTGCTCAGTGTTAAGTCCGACCATCAACCAAATCACACCTCAATTGTCGCCCCCCACAACTCATGAGACAAAGAAACAACGAGTGTGATCCTTTGTTCATAACAATAATGTAGCTTGTCATCTATACCAAATGTGTCACGACTCGAGAGACCATATTTGGATAGCGGTAGCTTCCTCATGATATTGATATGGATGGAAGTTCTGGATAGATCGAGATGCCATTTCGATCTAAGTCAATTATGGGCATAATATTTGATTAGTGTTGGGCTCAATCCATCAACCAAAAATCAAATCAACTGTCGTGCCGCACGAATCATGAGACGGAAAAATAGTGAGCGTGCTCCTTTGTTCACAATAATGGTGCAGCTTGCCTCTAATCCAAATGCGCCACGACTCGTGAGATCACACTTGGATAGTGGCAGCTTCCTCACCACATTATTATGGATGGAAACCTTAGAAATATCAAACCATTTTGATCCAAGTCCATTTTGGGCCTAACACTTTAACTTGGTCCAACCAAGTGAGAGTTAAATTTTTGAGTGTTTGACTAAAACCTCATCACATTAAAGTTTGCATGCACAAATATCAAATATTTAAACGCATTTAAATAAAATTATTAAACGCATCACATGCAATAAAATTAACATACTCTTGTTAGATGATCACGAGCCCAACCTATGCGACCCACTTAGCCCGCAGTGAGTCTAAGGTCTGTTTAGGGTGGCCATATGCTATTACAAATGTAATTTACCCATCAACATATAGATGGGTCTTGTAAGTCCTCTGTGGCCTCCTTCTCCTCGGCTCTTCTCCTTTGTCGATTGTTTTTTCTATGCGCTTGCTTTTGTAAAAACAAAAGTCTCACCAAAAACCTATTCTACTCTCATTATAATTTAAAAAGAAACCTCGATCAGAAGTCAGGGGGAGTACATAGTGAGGAGGAAAGCAAACGACCGTGTGCGCTGGCACCCTTTCCAGTACGCGCACGTGCAGCGCCTGTGCAGCTCGCACGAGTGCTCGCCTGCTAGTGCGTGCCCGCTGTGTAGCGCCAGCTGACAGTGTGCCGCTACAGTGCTTAAATTTTTTTTATTCCAAACATTAAACTGAAAAAATAAAAACCAAGTATTTACAGAAAAATCCAAATTTTCTTAAATACTAAAATCATCCAATTAATCACAAAATTCAACAAGTTAATTTCTACGTATAATTATCAATAAAATTAGCAGTTAAAACCTATTTCAAAAGCTATTAAAGCACGTCGGCATGCTTATTCATATAAAATTGATAGCGTCTACATCGAATCGGGTACTCTGATACCACTTGAAAGATTGCGTGTTACGGCCCAAAAATGCGCTAGCAGAAGCAATAAATAAAAAACACATAAAAATAAAACTGAAGTGCAGAAACAAACAAATCGAAGGGGTGTATCTTTGGAGTTCCCAGGCATTTGATGTAGTATGAATTTACGCAATAACAAAATATAATCATACGAGGCTATGGTTGGAAAAATAAAAGTAGAAGCGAAAATTAAAATCGAAATTTACCTCTTAAAATTTCGACCTTCCAATCGATTAATTTCGTTGAACATTCACCCGAGATTACATCGTAGGAATCCTCCAAAGATGATCCACATCACACTGAAAAACAAGACCTTGATCCCCTTGCTAGAAGGAATCAAGATCAAAGAAAAACTCATCTATCGAGAATAATGGAGGGGGCGGCAGAATTTGGTGATGGAGGAGGGAGGTTGTGTTTTGTGTTGTATTGTGTAATAAATTATTACCCTAATAATCATACACAAAATATTTTTATATACCTGGAATAGATAAATAAGAATGTGTCTAGATATATTCTATTATCTATAAGGTAACTCTTCAATCTATTCCAAATAGAAAAGAGTCTAATTATGACTAAGCTAGCACTTTTCAAAAATGCAATTGTTTGATCAACTTTTCCCCCTTCAATTTTGCTAGTGGGCCTTAATCATTGGGCCTATTTCATGAAAAATAAATATAAGGAGCAATGAATTTTAATTAAATTCAATTCATTTAATTAAGCCCACTAGGTATTTGATCAAATTAAATACTCAAGCCCAAATTGTCTTTTATTAATTAATGAAATTCAATTTATTAATTAAATAAAGACAAGCCCAATTTAAAATTAATCCAAATAATAAACTTGGGCTATCCATCCAATGGACTCCCATGTGTGAATAATCCAATTACTTACATCTTATGAAATTAATTCCAAATTACTCTTTAGGTTCACCTTTCAGCTAGACTTGGGCTACTGTCCAATACTATTATTAATTAAATTTAATTTAATTAATATTTCTTAATTAACCGTTAATTAAGAAAGCCCATCACCATCGATGGCGGTCTAGCAACACTAAAGACTAGGTGAATTTTTGTGTGAACATTTAGGCTCCCGAGTCTATACGGGTATGGTCCTTTCATCTACTATCTCCCGACCATAGTCTAGGGCATGAAATTAGGTGTCGGTTCCCATTTTGGACTAGGCTTCTATGCTTAATACTTGATATCATGTTACGACATGTTTCTCGACATAGGAGCCTCCTTTTCCTATTCGATCAACGACTGTGGCTAGGGATTAATACCTCTGTCACATACGGACAGGGGACGAATCCTCTTCTTGAAACTCACCATACTCACTACATATTCGGACTATACTGAACAAGGCTTATGAGAATCATGTCTCTGACAAAATCACCTCTCGCACAGATCCAAGATACAGTCATTGTATGCACGTGATTGTCGTGATTCCTCAAGTTTGAGGTCTACTCCCATACTATCGGAGTTGGTGACTGAAGTCATACTGACCAAGCCTCCAAAGCTTTCATATGATGATGCCCGCTGGTCAGTTCAGCCAGTTGACCACCTTGTCAACTAACCCACTGAAATTGCATAGACGTCCAACATCTGTCGCCGATGAAACACGGCATTCATCCAATGAAGGCAATACTCAATGCATGTCTCAGTAGGACTTTCATTGCCCATTTTCGATGTCTTCGACTTGGAACATTCGAGACTAACCCTCAGAAATTAGTTTCATAGTTGTCATCCAATGCGCAACCCAGCTACATGGGTTATTAAGTGGTGTGTGGGCGTCAGTGGTGAGGTCAAAGCAGTGCTTGACGTAATTTGGTAAGCACAATAGATACATGTATCAAAGACGAATACTTACCATATCCGTTTGGACAATATTGCTTAAATAAAAATTACTTAAATAGTTCTCAAAATCGCCAATTTGATTGGCTTTTGGTCACCTATTCAGACACGCCTCGCAAAAATTCTATTAGATAATGCTGGTTCTTGAGGATCATAAAAGAGTTAGGTTCATCACCTCTGTTGGTACCTTTTGTTATATTACCATGCCATTTGGCTTAAAAAATGTCGGAGCCACGTACCAGCAACTAGTGTATAAGATATTGTCGACCTGAATTAAGGAGAAATGTTGTATTCTATGTAGACGATATGCTAGTAAAAAGCGAAAAAAGTTGGAGATCATATCGCAGACTTGGAGGAAACATTCTTAGTCCTAAGAAAGTATAAGCTAAAGCTCAACCCATGCAAATGTGCATTTGGAGTACTTGAGGGATGCTTCTTAGGGTTCATGGTAACTCAAAGTGGCATTGGACCAACCCCCTTAAGATCAAGGCCATCCTTAACATGAAGGCCTCGACCAACATTAATGAAGTATAGTGATTAAGTGGGAGGATAGCAACACTCAGTCGATTTATTTCCAAATCCACAGTGCAAAGTAGAAGGCGAAAAACTTTGAATGTGACATCAATTGCTAGCAAGCATTTGAATAGCTCAAAAGGTACCTGGCGGGGCTCCCCCTACTGGTTAAGCCCTCGTCGGGGGACACCCTCTACCGCCACCTCTCTGCCACCTTTCCAGGCAGTTAGTTTCATCTGCATTCGGGTGGATGGAGGAAAACAAAAAATGCCCATCTACTACGGCAGCAAGGTGCTTAGTGGGGTAGAAGGACGGTATACCCTGATAAAGAAAATGGCTCTTGCCTTCATGGTCACGGCTAGGAGGCTACGCCCCTACTTCCTCTCATATCCCATAGGGGTAAGAACCAACTTATATTTAAAGCAAACTCTGGGTAAACTAGATACTTTAGGAATATTGGTGAAATGGGTAGTAGAATTAAGTGAAAATGATATCTCCTAATTACCATGCACAATAATCAAATCTTAAGTTTTGGTGGACTTCATCTCCGGGAAGACGGGGACACCTTTGGAGAAAGCTCCCGAATAAAAAGTGTGGCTAATTCATATGGACGGATCAACTACGACATAAGAAAGTTGAGCAGGCACAGTTGGAGTTTGCTATAAGATTTGAATTTAAAGCCTCTAATAACGATGCTGAATATGAAACACTTGTGATAAGCATGAGGATGGCTCACAAAGTCGAGGCCCAACACCTTGTGGCATACTCGGACTCCCAACTAATAATCAAGCAATAGAAGGAACATATGAAGCCAAGGAGGAAAGCATGGTGCAATACCTACAATAAATAGACGATCTGAAGGCAAGATTTGAAAATTTCCAGCTCATACAAATCCCAAGGGACAAGAATGTTAAGGCCGATTGTCTTTCCAAATTGGCCAGTGCCCTAGAAGACTATCAAACTAGGTGTATCACCATACAATATCTACCAGAGCCCCGGGCTCCTTTGAGCAACCAAGCCATTTTTCCCGAAGAGGATTGGCAGATACCTGTGGTGAAATGGTTGGAATAGGGACACCTCCAAGAGAATAGATGAGATGCCGCTAGACTCAAAACTCGAGCCTCCCATGTCTTGCTACAAGGAGGGGTTCTATACAAAAAATCCTTCACACGCACCTTGCTCCCATGTTTATCTCAGGAGTCAAAGAGATACATAGCAGGTGTATGGACCACATGTTGGAATTTGGATGTTGGTTAAAAAGGCCTTACGAACCAGATATTTCTAGCCTACCATGAAGCAGGATGCACGACAGTTGGTAAGCAAATGTGAATGATGCCAAAAGCAATCCACTCTCATACACCAACCAGCAAAACGTCACACTACCATTACCCTGCCTTTTTTCCCAATGGGGTATGGACATAGTGGGATCTTTCCCTCTAGTTCCAGGTCAAAGAAAATTCCTCCTGGTGGCTATCGATTATTTCACAAAATGGGTGGAGGCGAAACCACTCGCCCGAATCACGAAAGGTGAAGTCATGAAGTTCGTATGGAGAAATATCATTTGCCGCTTCGAGCTCCCTCGATAGATAATGACAAGCAATGGCAGACAATTTCAAAACCAAAAAATACAAGATTGGTGCACAGGTCTATACATCAATTAGAGATTTACTTCAGTGGCGCACCCCTAATCTAATGGGCAAGTGGAGGTCACTAATTGTATATTAGTACAAGGAATTAAAAAGAGACTAGAACAAGTTCTTAAAAATTGCACGGAAGAACTAACTAGCAGTTTATGGGCATACCGAACAACCACAAGGGGTTCCACAGGGGAGAGTCCTTTCACTCTGGTGTATGGTACTGATGCCATCATCCCTGTTGAGCTAAGGACACCCTCCCACAGGATTCTACACTCTTTGGAAGAAAACAACACAACTCCTCAAGGAACATCTAGACTTAATTGAGGAACTGTCGGAGAAGGTGTTTTTCCTTGTATAATGAGAAGAACACTATGATTAGTGCCCACAATAGAAGAGTAAAAGCTCGAGGCTTTCAAGTTGGAGACTCAGTGTTGCGAATGGTCGAGACCCTGAAACAACTGGGGAAACTAGACCTCAATTGAGAAGGACCAAACAAGGTTTACCCGAGTAATAGGTTGAGGGGCTTAGAAATTGGAAGATAACGAGGGACACCCCCTAACTCGTCTACGGAACGTGCACAATCTTAAAAAATTCTATACGTGATGAGGGACATCCCCCTCAAAATTCAGCATACCCCAGAGGGGCATCCTAATCGAAGAATAAGTGCCCCCCCCCCCCCAGAGGGGCATCCTTCTCAAAAGCTCAACACCTCTCGGAGGGGTATCCTTCTCCAAAACAGTGTCCCCTGGAGGAACCTCCTCATAAAAAAAATAGTGTCATTTTGAAGGATATCCTCATAGAAAAATTATGTCCTCCCTAAGGACATCCTTATAAAAAATAATACCCCCCAGAAGGGTGTCCTTGTCAAAAATAATGTGCCCCAGAGGGACACCCACATCGAAGGACATCCCTCTCAAACACTTGAGGCACCTTCTGCCCAGGAGCATCCCACATAAATAAAAAGTTGTGAACTTTTACATATTTTTCGTAAAATTTTAAGGCGAGGCATAAACTCATCTAGGAGTAAGCCCTATAAAAATACAAAGGCATCCTCAACTAAGGACTCGGTGTTCCCACCAAAAGCCCTCACATGCCCCTTTCTATTAAATGGATGTTTATGCCTAATAAGATGCCAAATTGCATATTACCCCCATCTGTTTTCAAACTTCAGCTAAAAATCCTTCTATGTTTTAAAAATAGGCAAAAAAACTCCCTCTATTTTCTTAAATATAGCACACTTGCTCGTCACCGTTAGTTGAAGTTAATTGTGTTAATTTTTTTGTCAAGAGACCGTTATGACCTTATCTATTATATATTATTTCTCATTTTTATGACCGCTGGATTTTATTTATTACATAACAACCTTAGGATTTAATCAATACATTTCAACCATTGGATCTAAATTATTAAGAGTCAAGATTCAATCAATTTTGATATGTAGTATATCTATATTTATAGAATATAAAATATAAATTATTATTTATAAAAAATAACAAAATAACAAAAGTAACCTCACTTTCTCTCCCTCCCCCTCCCCATGCCCCCTCCATCAGCTGCCCACCCTAACCCCTCGCGTCACCCAACGTAGAGGAGGCGACGTCGCCACCTAACGTTGAGGAGAGTCACGGCAACATTGGAAGGCGTCGTCATCCCCTAACTTGGGCTACTGCGATGCGGCCCTGGAGTTCTGACGGTCGCCGAGGGAGCTTTGGGCCATAGTGACGCGATCGTCGTCATTGCCCATTTTTTTGCGTATTTTCTTTTATGTTTTTAATAATTTTAAAAATTCATGTAAGAAAAAAACAAAATTTAAAAATGATGAGAAAAATTTATTTAAATTTTTAAAATTTGAAAATAGTAAAACAAAGTATTAAAGTTCTTATTGTAAATACATATACTAGTAAAATTTATATTATTTATAGTAAATAATTTATTAAAATATATTTAAATATTATTGTTATTGTTCGTTAACATTTATATTGATAAAATATTTAATTTTTTAAAAATGAACTTACTATATTATTTTTTGTATTGTGAAATTTAATTAATTTTGATATTTAAATAAATATATTTAAGAATAGAATTATTTATTATTTAGGAGGGATGAAAACTATAAAAAAAAATATTTTTAAAAATAAGGTTAAAACAAGTACATTTGATCATAGTAATTTTAAACACAATATGATGTTTGTCAAAATAAAAGCAAAAAAATGTCAAAACCCGCAAAAACATCACGCCCATTCTCACCACTCCAGGTGCACCCCGTAGTTTCTATCGGAAGGAAGGTTTTGCGTTATGTCTTCGAAATCATAGAGTTTTTTTTGCTTATTTTGAAAATACAAGGGAGTTTTTAGCTATTTTTTGCAATACACAGGGGGGTTAAAATGCAATTTGGTCCTAGTAAACATGAAATTAATTATGCTTTCTAAGATAGATGGCAGTTGAAAAAATAGGTTCAAAGATGCAAAGAAGGAAAACATCAAACATGGACCATTATCCACATGGACCCTACATTCACCCCCATGCATGCAAAACAACAACTCCCTATAGTCAAAACAACAACTCCCTATAGTCAGAACACAAATAACGAATCATCAATTCAAATGCAAGTAAGCATGCAAGCAATACAACAAATAAGTAGGCGTCAAGCCCCAGACAACAATGAACCAAAAAGCAGAAATCATTGTAATATGTCCCCTAACTAAACCTTAGCCAGGGAAGGAGGTGAAAATAAGAATCCACATCAACAAAAGATTAAAATTGTTTCATCCTCACCTATAGTGAGGGAAAAAGCAGACAACACGAAGAAAGAACAAATATTATTTGTAAGCAAGGGGAAAATACATCATCCATCAAATTACCCCACAAACGGAGTCTTCTCCTTCTTAGTAGTTTGGGCAGCAATAACTGGGATCTCCTGGGGTTTTTTGGGGGCACTAAGGGCGTCCTCTATTGGCTCTGAAGGTCCCTTACTTAGAACGTCCCCCTCCCCTCA
>NC_026153.1:10275105-10285301 GCF_000512975.1 Sesamum indicum
GAGGGGGGGGGGGGGGGACTCCTCACTTCCACCTTGACCTCCCCCATAATGTGGTCCAGATCTTTTTGTATGAGTTCCCCTTAAAATTGAGTTAAGCAAGCCAGGAAAATTTGTCATCCAAACATAAAATGGATGAAGAAGTTACCTAATTCAACGGGGGCAAGCTGAGTCACAAGAGTAGGGGGACTGGCAAAGGGGTCACGACTATCTAATACTACATCGAAGTGTAGAAAAGAAGTTCTACAGGCTTGAAAGCCATACTCAAGGTTAGGCGTTGCTATCTTCACCACCTCCCTCTAGAATTCTTTGAATTTTTTATATTCCAGGAGGCGACTAGGCTCAATAGCCCTCTAGATATTCATGGCCTTCATTAGTGTTGTGAAAATTAAGCCTAGCCTGATCAGTTGCCCTCTTGAGCTCCTCTGCCTGATCCTCCTTTAGCGTAGAGTTCAACCTCTGCAGCATCTTTACCTCCCTCTTCGCCTGCTTGTATTGCCCTATGGCATCTTTCTTGGCCTCCTTTAGTTTGAAGACTTTAGCATTTAGGCACTCCATCCTATCCTCTAACTTCCTGCTTTTGGGCATCCCCTTGAGAAGGGGGAGGTACCATTGAGGTCGCGAGAGGAACTCCTCCTATAAGGATGCCACCTGAAGGCATAAAGGATGAAAATAAAGAAAAGGAATAACCAAAAAGCAAAGTCGAAAAAGATGGCTGAAAGTACATACCTTGTGTTGGAATTAGTGATCAAAAACCAATTAGATTGACTGGTTCCCATTCGCCAATCTTTATTGAATAATATTGAATTGATGAATATGGTAAGAATTCATTAAGTTGGCAGCTTGTTTCATCTTACCTCTGATATTGAATAGAGTTTCAAGGTCACAATGAATTGCCCACAGACCAAAAGGCTAAACCCGAGGTGTTGGGTTGTGCACAGGTTTAACAGCTATGAAACCAACTCCTGAAGGTCAGTTTGATACGTTCCAAGTCGAGAACCTCGTGACAAGGCATCGAGAGTCCTATAGAAACTTGAACTAAGTACTGCAATCGTGTTTCATTGGCAAGAGATGCATGTAGTCTGTGCAGTTTTAGTGGGTTAGCTTGGCAAGGTAGTCGATCGACTAAACTAACTCACGATAATTGTCATATGCAATCTCTTAAGGCTAGTCAGTATGATTGGGATTTTCTATTCCGATAGTATGGGATTAGTCCTTAGACTTGAAGGAATCATAACAGTCACGTGCATACGCAAATTGAGCATAGTCATCATAAGCCTTATCTAGTGTAGTCGGAGTATGTGGCAAGGACGGTGGATTTCAAGAGAGGATTTGTCCCCCGTCAGTGTAAGACAGTGAGTTCTCCGATGCGCTCTGAGATGATTTAGACTTTAAAAGTCTTTAGTTAAAGCAATTGATCGAGCATGGGTAGGTTTTCCAAATTGAATCAGTAGAGTAAACGTATCTCGAGTATCAAGCATAGTTGTCTAGTCAAGGATGGGCCCAATACCCAATTCCATGTCCTAGACTAAAGTAGGGAGACGATTGACAGTAGGAGCATACTCGTATGGACTCGAAGCCTATATGTTCACACCGTTATTCACCTAATCTCTAGTGCCATGGATTGTTGCTAGACGACCACCATGGTAACGGGATATTTTTGGTTATGGGATAATCAGAAGTAATTAATTAAATTAGATTTAATTGATTATGTTGGTCATACATGCTCAAGTCTAGTTAAGGGTGAACCTAAAGAGTCACAACATATCACTATAGCGGGATGGAATTAATTTGGAATTAAATTCAAAAAGTTGGATTAATTTAATTGGATTAAATTAATTCTTGGAAAGAATAAATGATTGGATCATTTATTTAGACCAATCTATTGGATGAATGACTTGAAATTATATCAATTAGGATTTTAAGTTAGTCATTAAAATTAATTAGATTAATTTCATTGGGCTTGGTCCAATTTATAAATTAGACTTAAAAATTGAAAGAGAGATGATAAAAGGCTTGTATCCTTTAATTTGATTAAAGGATTTTAATGTTGGTCTTGGAATTAAACTAGGTTTAATCTAAGCCCATAAGGCATGAGCCTGATTTTATGTTAATTAATCGAGTCCAGTTCATTAAATACAAGCTCAAGGCTTTGGTTAAACCTTGGCTAAGTTAAGGAGGAAATTTTTGGAGAATATTTCGCTGATTTTAGAGACTAATTTCCGTGCGTATGGGGTTGCTAAGGTTAGGATGGTTGTTTTGGAGTTTAATTAGGTCAGGACTCCATGTATATGTACGACTAGGTCATATATATACTCACATCTAACCTTAGCCACACATGCAACACATACTAAGCTCTAACATTTTGTCGTCCCTCTCTTCTTCTCTTCTCCTCATCTCCAAGTTTTTTCTTTTGTCTTAGAGATCAAAGAAAAATGATAGAAAGATCAAAACACGTTAATTGATAGCGGCTGTTTCGATCTCCACTCTTCCGTGGTCGTTCTTGCTAGCACGAGAAAGTCACGTCCTTGTAGTGGGAGGGTGGATGTTTTTAGAGTGTCTCGTTGTTGAGATCTTTCTGTGAACGAATCCGAAATGGAGAGAATCAACTCCTATTCGCGTACAAGAAAAGCGATGAGGGTAAATTTTCATTTATATTTCCTCCTCTTTGTTTATCTTGTGATTCTATGGCCATGATTCTTATTTTATATTGTACACCAAACGCTCAGGAAAGTTCAATTGTACACCCTTGATCGGGACTACATTTGATATTTTGCTTGATATTTTGATTTTTGCGCTTTTCTATCCGATCCACTCCCTTCACCTTGACCAGGCCACAAGATATCATCTTACTAATCTCCTCTCGAGGCATTGGGGAAAGAAAGGATTTGTCCCTCGGGGTAAGCACCCCCCTTAGACTCTCTATAGCTAAGGAAGACTCCTCCCCCTTTCTTGGTCAATAGAATGACAGGTATACAAGCTCTTGGTGGAGGAGCGATGCGACTTAAAAGGGATGCTTTTCCAAGTCTCGAGGACGAGGAGGAGGAGGAGTGGTAAAAGGACGGGCGGCCAATCGGAGGAGTGCCCATGGAATTTATCTTAGCCTTTTTGGAGGAGGTCCACTGTGTCACTATGGCAGGACGCTTACCCTTCGACTCGCTCGAGATGGGGGTCCCCCTAAAAGATCTAGACGGGGGGGTACCAATTGCACGGCCTCCCACGGATACATGGTCACACATCAACTTACTGAACATAATGTCCTCTGCTAAAAAGAATAAAACAACAATCAAAATCGCACATCAACAAAATATCAAGAAAGAAGAAAAAAAGAAATTCAAAGCAATAAAGATATATGGGGGCTCCTCCAAGGGCTCAACCCAAGGGTTTAAACCAAAATACGCCAAAAATCTTCCATCAATTAAGCCCCATCAGTCATAGGACTTCTCATTCAACTCCCCCAACAGGAAGGAGAGAGCGACCGCCTTATTAGACGAAGAAAAAGCAACAGCGGGAGGAGAATCATGATTCAGAGGGACTTGAAACAAATGAGCAACATCTTCATAAAAATAGGGGATGGGAAGCGAAGGCCAACCTAAGTTGGGAAGAAAAGAAACTCAAGCAGTTAGGAGGAAAAAGAATAGGGGCGACTATCGGGGTAGGGTATATTAATAGTGTAATCTGATGGAATCTGAAACTTATCCACCAACTGATGGACGCCCAGAAGTTTATGGTAGGAAGGGCTCCAGTCCGCCGCTGACTGGGCGACCTCTCTCTCCTCCTCTCTTGGAGAAGAACCCTCTTCCGGATTAGAGGAATCATCTAACAGACGACGTCCAGCTACCGCAGCCTGCATCTAACTCCACCTCCGACCACCCGTATAGTTAGATGGGCTAGGGCCCGCCCTTCTTGACGTGGCCTTAGAAGGATCATCGCCTAGTGGCACTTCCCCCACCAATATTACAGACTCATCCGAGGACGTCATAGATGTTCAAGAAAAATAAAAGAGGAGAAGATGCGAACAGAGATGAAGAAAGAAGGAAGATTTGATACAGAAAAAACTTACAAACCTCTGGAGAAGAAACTCTCTCTTCAAGATGTAGGATTAGGGAGGAACGAGAAGGGATTGGGCGTTAAAACTGGAATAAAGGGAAAGTGGGGAGGTTAAGCCCACACCCAACCCCATAACTGCCTCTCATTGGGCGGTTATTAAGTAACGTGAGCGCAGGGCGGGGGGAGGGGGGGGGGATGGGGAGTTATCAAAACACCCCCCCTAACCAACAGGATAGCTAGAGTTAGCCCTAGCCTTCCTCAAATCAGGCCTGGCGAAAAAGTAAGGCGCAAAGCCTAAGGCGGTAGACTGCGTTAGAGGGAGAGGAAGTAGGGGACACTTAGTAAGAGAAAGCCCTACATAGACGAGGAGGGAGAGCTCCCTTGAGCATGAAGACCTTCTACTCTAAGAACGAGTCAACAGACGTCTTCCTCCTTAAAGTTGGGGGACTGAATGATGTGTGTGCTTAGGATGGCTCAACCCAAAATGGCGAGGGCGCCTAGGACAACCCAGCCCCCAACCCAACATGCAAGTCCAAACAATCCAGATAATAAAGAAGCCCAAGAAGAAGGGAGAAGGCCTAGGACACCCCTGACTCGGCTTATGGTTACAGCCCAACAAGATGTTTGGTATAAAGCTAGCACATGTGGCAGCCCACTCTGCCACGTGGCATCCAATTGAGCCGAGGTGTCGGTAGCCACCTCAGACCACATTAGCCTCAGGAGGCCAACTTGAGCAAAGAGGGACTCCCTGGCGACAATAACTCCTTACATGCGAGGGGTTTCTCAAGCTGAAAAAACTCTTACTAATGCACATCCAAAGAATAAAGATACTTACCCGTTATCCAACCATCCCAACCAACCTCAACAAGAATCTCGGGAGGGGGATAGACCCCCAACAGATGGGGGCACTCCCTATAAATACAAGTTTGGTCCCTCTAGGCGGGGGATGACTCTCTTACTCTCAAAACTATCTTCTGAGCACTCTCTAAGCATTTTAATTCTTGCACTTTCCATCAACTTCATTTCCCATATCTAGATTGTTAATTAAATTTGCTTTTTCTTTTGCTTTATTTAATCTCGAATCCAATACTAACTTGGGTCGGACTTCTAACATCTTTTTTGTTGGTCCCTTCTTCAAGATCCACATACGATTCGGCCCAAGCCTTGAACAATAGTCCAAATCCATTGGAACCCTACTATTTTCGCACGTATCAAGTACCAAAGTGACATTAATAGTGAAATTTGGGTGCCAATTGAATTATTTATAATTATTCATGTACTAATCCAACATTAATAATTTAATTTCAGTACCAATAGAATCATTTATAATTACTCAAGTACCAATACAATATTAATAACAAAACTCAAGTGCCAATAAAAATTTTACTCAATTTTGATTTTTATTTTCTTAAATTAAAAATTTATTTCTCTTTCCCAATAGCTTATCATGATCTATCAATTTTTCATTTTTTGTATTTTTATATTGTTTTTATGTAAATTTTAGTATGTATGCATCCGAAAATTACAGCAGACATACATATATATTTAATAATTATGCTGAAAAAAATAATAATAAGAGCAAAATCATGTGTTTTTCTAAAAAAAGACACACACATGTTTTCCTATTTTTAGTATCCATTTTTATCTTTTCAGTTTCTTGAATTAAGTTTGCTTTCATCAAGATATTTTGTCCTTGCACTTATATAATAAAATAGACAATGCACTAATTTTAAAAGTAAAAATAGATATATTATAAATTAAGTAATTAATATAAATATAAATAGAAGAAAAATATAATAGTTTATTGAGTGTTGGAAAAAGATATGCATCATTTAAAATATATAAATAATAATATTGATATAAATATTTAAAAGTATAATTAATATTTTTAAAATTTAATGTGCAATATCACAAATGGTCAATTGTGTGAGAAGCCACTTTTACTTTTTTCTTTAATTATTATAGATTAGTATAAATTAAAATTGATTAATGAATAATATCATCAATTAACTTCACTATGTTTTGTTAATTAGTTAGATCCATAGATTTGGCTGCAGATAAATGTTACTCGAATCCGCGGATATAACGATCCGGATCCGGCCGGCGGACCCGCCAACCCGCATTTGACTGACGTTGTTGTTCTTCTCCGCTGTTCATCACCAAACCTAGCGGCAGCGCGGGCGGCTTCTTAGCGTCGTCGCTCGGCCGTTGGTGGAACCGCCGCGGTTCTGATCCTAATCGATCAATTCATTTTTTACTTTTACGGCCATTGCCACCACGTTCGTAAGTAAAGTTCGTTTCTTTCTTTCTTGTTTTATATATTTATTTTCATCCTGGCTTCGTTTGTGTTGATCGATTTTCGGTGGTGGTATGGTGGTGTTTGGCACTGCTAAACTAGAGTTACCATCATCATCTGATAATCACTTCAGATTATAGTATATACCCAATAATTAGGTGAAATTCGTTTTGTATTCATTTTTTTTTCCTTGATTAATTAGAGTGTGATAGTGATTATAGTCTAATCAGTCATGAATTTTAGGCGCAGATTATTTCATTATTCATAATTCTGTTTCTAAGGGGCTACAAAATTAGGTCTAATTGCAGGAACAGTTTACAAAGTCCTCCCCTACTGTGTTTTGGATTTTTTTCTGCTTTATATAAAAATGCAGGTTAGTTTGTTCTGACATTAAGCAGTATTTCGTTGTAGTACATGCCTCAATTCTCTTGTCTGCTTGCACCGATTGATAATTGTGTTATACTGCCGCCAACTCTATTTCCTGAATTATAGCTAGCCCCTGTTGTACTTTTATGATGCATGGAGAATCAGTTATCCTTCTATTCTTTCTGAGAGCATTTTGTTATTGATTAAATGGTAATAAATGAGTGCAGTGAAGAACTTCGTCTTTATTGGCCTTAATGTGTGAAACCGTTTGATGAGTATACTGATTTTATATTTTTGATACTGATAAGCATTTGTTTTATTAGGTGAATATAGCGGGGAAATCAGAGTTTTAAATGGGGCTGAAATCTGAAAATGGTGCAAGTGAAGCAATTAAATTATGTGTATTTGATCTAAGAAGGGGCCAAACTGAAGGGCAGGAGTTGGACAAGATTCTCTTCTTCTATCCAGCTGATTTGCCCCTCTCAGCACAGCTCTCAGTTATTGGCCTAAGTGAGGGACTCATCACTTTTACCAGGTTGGTTTTTGGGTCCTAGCTTTTCCAATGTTACTTGTCAATATACTTATGCATTGTTTTCCGTATTTCCAATTGATGTATAATATGCTTTTGTAGAATATAAGCATGATGCCGAGTTGTATCTTTCCTAAGGGGAAACTCTTGTGATAACTAGCACTGTGAAGTCCTTATCGTATGGTTGGCATTAGGGTCTGTAGTTAATCAGTATCTGGTAAAGCACACATCGTGTCTATCCAATGGCAACCCCATCTTTAATAATGTATCCTCTTTCATGTTAGCTTGCTTCAGTCAACTCTTTTTTCTGAAAGCAAGAGATTTCTGAAAAACCCTACAATATCCTTAAGATGTCTTGGTTCCTTTGCATGCTCGTGTTCGGAAGGTGGTTCAGCTGGGACATTGTCTTGGCAGGACCATTGTATTGTACATAAAAAACATTGCCATTGAGAAAAGATCCAGTTTCTAAACAAGGTTCACACACATTATCTCGAGCTCAACTCAGCCCATGGACATTATGCTCTTATTATTAGGTGCTGCAGTCTCTTAGAGGCCTTGGTGTGCATATGCCAGTGTGTCTATACTTTTGTTTTGTTGTCATATAGTAGAGGCAAGATTATACTACATTTCAAAGATGCTGTCAGCAAAGTTTGCTGACAAGATACAACAATTTTTTATATTCAACTTGACATATCTCAATATAACTTAATGGTTTGTAATATAAGTATAGACTATTTCGCAAAATAGATATTTGTTTAATTCCTGCTTTTTCATTGTTTTTTCATTTTATTTTTATCACAAAATTCTGCCCCTTGCTCTATTTTTATGATCTCTGCCTGTTACAAGGACTAATTTTGATTCTTTCATCTTAAAACTAAAACGGAGCATGTAACTGTAACTTCTTTTGATTTTTATTTAATTGGTTTGTTAGGCACCTAATATTAGTTTCCTGCAGAATTTTCTCTCCTGAGGCTCCTTGCGAGGTCATTGAAGCAGAGGTGCATTCTCATGTTTTTTATGAGGCAGAACCAGATATATGGATGGTGATGGTGCGATTATTTTCCTCAAGAAGCTCTAACTTTTCTTCTTCTTCAATTCAGAAGCATGTACTGTTTTGACGACTGATTGATTTCCTTCCTCTGTTGTCGTGCGTTACTCCTCAAATAGTTTATTTATGATCATTAGACCTTATATGCTATTTTTGAAAGTTTATGCATCTTGACTTCTTCGATAGAGTAACATGATAACTATCTCACAGATATTGCTTTGTGCACTGTTTATTTCCTACTTAACATATAATTTTGAGAATCCTACAACATGTCTTTGGAGGCATAGAAACCTCCTTAATGGTGTCTCTTTTCATTTAAATGATTGAAGTCCAAACTGTTAATGTTGTATGCTGTTCTACAACCTACCTGCATGTGAAGTTATTATCATTTCAGCATGCTTTACTAAAGATATTGGGCTTTATGCTCAAGAGGATTTTTTTGAACACTTCTGTAGATGTTTATTTCCAATGTTGTGTTGTTCGACATATTGCAATTAATATCAGATTAACTAACTCTTTCGTCCCTAAATAAACACTCACATGTGATGCTGTGCGAGTTGTAGTTGAGAGTTCAAAAGTATGTACTTTTACATTTTTGTCCTCAAAAGTAATGTTGACAGTTAGTGGTGTCAAATCATTACATTAAGTGAGAGAGTGGTCTTGGGAAAAAGATTAACGTTTTAGGAAATGGAGCCTTTCTGTTGGGACAGAGAGAGTACAAATGAAATAGGGTTCATGAATTTAGAATGGGGGTGTACAAATGCAAATACTACAATTTTATCTACAAAAAATTGGACAGTGTGTATCTTCTCTATTTTAGTATATCTATTACATGTTGACATTGATGATGCAGTTAGTTTCTTTTGGTAACCCTGCATTATTGTTATTTTGATCTTATTCTTGATAGGTAGTAGAAAAAGATAAGGAGTCAGAAGCCATTTGGCGAATTGATGCTCTAAGAAAGGTTCTTGAAGAAGTGCATTCCCTTTTTGTGATGTTTCATGGATCTATTAGGACGTTGGTTGACAAAGAACCTACTGGAGGACTTGTCAGAACTCATTTGTATTATTTCATCATGGACTTTTTGAGTGGTAAGTGATCTTTATATGCTGTCGAAGCTTCCTGTAGATACACTTAATTCTTGTTTCTTTATAATTGCTATTGTTTCAACTTAAGTTACTAATTGTCAGCATTTGAAAAGCGATCTCCATTGGAATATTGCTGCTGGGGTAATGCTGCAGTTGCTGTATCAAATGATTCCCATTTCATTTGTGCACTTGGAGCAATCTGAGGTTGCCATTTTCACACCTTGCATTTTCTCTTTGGGCCAGATTTCTCGATTGGGAAGAAACTACAGTTGCCAAACTTTCGTGAATCTCTAAAAGAACGTGGAACAATACAGATGTTAACTGTGGGGCGGGAGGCTGCTATTGAAGTTCAGGTTAGTCTTTAGGTAATTTTGTTGCCTATTGTTTAGTGGAACAAATCCAAAATCTTCTCAAGCATGGGGAAGAATGTAAGCGAATGAACAATTTGTTGGGACTGCTGATTTGCATCCTTTAGATCATATAGGCATATCATTGTTGTCTATTTCGTTATATAACAAATGCTTACTATAATGGTCATTGGTGTATGAACTAATTTATAGCGAGTTCAAACTTCAAAGCAACAAATTAGGCGTTGGCTAGACATTTGATTCATATGTTGAATAGGACAGAGAGACACTGCAGATATTATTTTCGCCTTGTTTCACACCTTTATGTCATTGTGGTCCTTGGGGATACTATAAGTTGTTGATCTCGAATCCCTATCTTGATATGGACAACTGATATATGAGCTTCATTGTTTTCCTGAATGATATATCATCAGATTTTAGTTGAGCAACATGGTGACAGACATGAGTCACAAGT
>NC_026153.1:10285311-10302543 GCF_000512975.1 Sesamum indicum
TAAAGCATCACTAAAAAGTCCTGGCTATTATGACTTTTCTGAAATAAAAAAGATGTGTTTTCCACAATGTAGATGTCCTATTAACCTAATATTGATACACATGGATCTAATACCTCCA
Organism: Sesamum indicum; assembly: GCF_000512975.1. Taxonomy (NCBI): domain Eukaryota; kingdom Viridiplantae; phylum Streptophyta; class Magnoliopsida; order Lamiales; family Pedaliaceae; genus Sesamum; species Sesamum indicum. The sequence continues at coordinate 10,285,430 of NC_026153.1, forward strand.
AATAAACTACAAAATCCATCTTTTTTCTCGCTGGATATTTTTGTCAAATCTAGTCACAGATGCTCATCATAATTCTGTTGGCATTAGTTTATTTTAAAATGATTAAGATTGCTTATATTCCGGTTTCCTTATTATGAATGATGTACTTAATGATTAAACAGTATACTGTCTTCCTTATTGTTAAGTATGAGAAGTCACTGGTATTCACAGGTTACTCAGAAATATTTATACTATTATAAAAGAAAACCTTTTGTTGTACCAACTTTTGAATACCCAAATTTACCTTTTAAATCATTTCTTTCTTTTAAAAGAATAGTAATTTCAATTTCTTTATATTATCTCACTACAATTCACCCACTACTCCATTGTTTCTGTCTCATCTAAGTTCTCCATGTTAATCTTTCTTACAAATTTTTATGTTTTTATTAAACCTGCAATTATAATATATTTTTTGTCTCTCACCTCACATTTATTTCCTCTAACATACTTTTTCCTTTCTCATTCTCTTAGCACGATTGTTTTCTTCACAATTTGTTTTCTCTCCATCTCAACATAATTCTTTTCTATATGGGGACCGCATGCAACGACAACTAGTGCATATAACTAGCATTTGAACTATAATAGTAAATTTGTAGTACCAGGTTAATATAGCTACTTGATACAGTGAGAAATCACTGGCATGCAGAGGTTACTCAGAGATATGAGTATAAGTAGATTTGGACCACAATAGTAAATTTGTAGTACCAGGTTAATATTGCTACTTGATACTTTTGGTTTATGTTCATTTCATGTAATTACTTTGTCATATCTGTCTCTGTTCCTGATCATATTATGAAAATTATTTAAATTCTCTACTTTGTGCTAGTCTCGGTTCATATAACTATTTGAATTCTCAGCTTACATGTGGTTTGTGTCACTCCTGTTAGAATGCTTGTAAGAATTTAAATATGTAGATAAATTGTCATCTTATATCCGGTTTCTGTCAGTCTCTTGTTCGAGTATTAGAATCATGTGCGGGGAACACTCAATGCTACTCGCTGACCATGTTCCAGGATCTGCTGGTCTCATCAAATCTATCTCCTGTACGGTTTGATCTCTTTGTGCTTTGTCTCTATTTTATCCAATCCTCTTTATCCCATTCAGGTACTAGGAAAAAGAGAAACAGAGGAAGTTATCACCCTTAAGATGTATCTGTTTTCCTAAATGCATAATATGTCCAAGATTTCTTATCTTTTACATAGAGCATCTTAACTCTGTTTATCGATTATCATTATTTCCTTTCTTTTTTCTCAGATCGATGCTGTCAGACTATTTACCTATGCTGTCCTAAGGTTGACCCCTCTTGCTCTCTCCTCTGGAGTAAGTTCGTGGTCCTCTTCACGTAAAGGAAATACTGCTTGCAATACTTCAGCTGGAGCTGTACTAGCGAATTCTGGTCTAGTTGTGGATCAATATTACAATTCTCCTGATGCATCTGCCCTTGGAAGTCGCAGTTATCCTGTTGTGAGGCCTTTGCAGCATGCCAAGTGGTCCAAGGGGAAGGATGGTTTTCTTGTTACTGATATTTGGGGTGCAGACGTTAATAATTTAGTGTGTACAAGCCCAACAATTTGGCTTAATCAAACAGAAGAGAAGATGTATCTATTAGCTTATCAGCATCGAGGCCTCACTATGATGCTTCTGATTCCAGTGTCATCTGTCAATGGGGAACAAGGAATTGCTATGGTGAAGCAGCAAATTCTTGAAAATGTGAGTTTTGTTTATTCTTCTGATATTTGAAGAATTCGATTTCACATGAAGTTTCTGTTATTGCTGATTGCTTGTCATGGATAATTTACGTTATCCCCAATTAACCAGTTGAGTTGATATAATTTTCTAGAGTTGATACTTTATCAACAGATTCATAGCCCCCAATCACTTCTCCTTTTTAATTTGGAGCACGATAACTGGTTGTGGGAAATGGGCTGTAAATCCATTTAACAGGGCATTTTCATAATCACTACATATGTGGAACACGTAATTTTAATAGTATAAGTGGTAACTAGGGTCCTAGGTTCCATGTTTACAATCTGCTGAGTACTAGATTCCTGTATTCTGTTACTGCTTCTTGATTTGGATTCTTCTTTTTTACCGTCACCTCTCTGCATGATAGTGCATTGCATCCACTCCTATTTGAGATCGTCCTTTTGGTTGTCCTAAAAGGACACGTTCTACTCATTTTGCTTTTAACAGTAGTCTTGCTTGATTTTCTACTATCTGTGTTTTCAATTTAGATACTTGTTGAAACATACCAGTAGTTTTCAAGTGCAAGGATGGGGGCAATGGCTTAACTACCAAAAACTATTAAGTTGTACAAGCTCTGTTCCTTAAATTGTGATATTGAATATGATTTGTCAACTTACCAAATGTACAATAAGAAGCTTTGTCATGCTCTGATGTGATTGTGTGGTTGTGTTGCTGATATGTGCGGCTGTCATATCTGAGCCTTTGTTTTCCTTAGTCACAGATCTTTTGGAAAGTTGACTTTCTATGTAATTTGGTAATAATTTTTTTTTGTAATATTTTGCTTTCTCTTAGTCAATAAAAAGTTAATATGTATGTAGTGTTCTTTTGGCTTTCTTAGATGATTTGATTTTTCTGGTTATTTCAGGCGTCACTGAAGATGTTCAAAGTTGAAGAGAAGTTATCAAGAGGTTGGGGTGGTGAAAATGCATATCATGTGAGTGGATATCGTTATTTGCTGATGGATGGTGATAGGTATATATCTAGGGCTTCCCCCCCTGGAAAAGTAACAACTTTGACTAAGGTCAGTCCTGTTCGTTCAATAAGTTTCTTCACAGTGATTCACATTTTTTTTTGCTGCTCTTATTATGTAACTACTTTTATATGGCTCATATGTTGCTTAAGTAACTGCTAATTGCATTCATTTTTCTTTCACATTTTAGAGTATTTATCTGTGTGGTTAGCTGCACATGTATCTCTTTGTTTGTGGAAAATTGTAATTATAATATTATTGATCCTGTTAAGACATTTGCATGATTTGAAACTGGATAAATGAGTGATTTGCCATGAAGACTTTGTCTTTAGAGTGTCATGGTCTCTAGAGAAGTCTTGCAAGTTGAAGCTGTGTTGATGGATATTAGCTCCTGAATTTGATGAGGTAGGAGAAGGTAGTGAACTGGAAAGAACCTGGTGAAGTGCTACCATCACATTGTTGTCGGTAGAGATTGTAATGTGATTTTTAAATATACGCAACGTTGGTTCCAATGGAACTCCACTCACTTTCATGCTCCTGTGAAGTCCTAATGTAGTAATGGATGAGCAAAATTATGTGCTGTCCACTTGCTCTTTATTGAAGTTATGGAAAGAACACTTGGTTTCTCTTTTACAACACTCTCCGAATACACAGACATCTCTTCCATTGATGTTTCAAAGACATGCTTGCGCCATCACACAGCTTATTTCTAATGCAAATAGCTGGAGCCAAATTGCTCTTTCCATGTAATTCCAATTAGGCATCCTTGTGAGGAAGAAAGCTAAAGAGAAGAAAAAGTTAAGTGTTTGTTCTGCCTTTGACAAAAACAAATGCAACACTTTGTGCCTATGTCCACTTCTGTTGGGATAATGTCTTTTTTTGGCATAATTTAGAACCTTATTCTCATTTTCTTCTGCACTGCAACCTAGTCTGTAGTCCAAATGGTGGTAACGTTGTTATAATTTATACTTGTGCAGTTTACTGTGGGATGCTTTTGTGCTCAATATTTGTCTAGCTTATAGGAGAAAGCCATGTTGGTAATTTCTGGTTTCTATTATCTTCTAGCTCTATGATATTGGTTGGTTATTTCTGTATTATCGTTTGCAAGCAGGAATCCTTAATTGCATTTTGTAAGCTCCGAGAGGAGGTTGACTCAGAAAAGAGTCGAGCTAAATGGGACAATTCAGGTTGTGAGAAAGATCTAGAACTGTCCATTAGAGCAAAGAACAATGCTTGGCTTATTGCTCGGCTTACTAGAGGAAAGGAGCTTTATATGGTTCTTGAGAAAGCTAACGAAACCCTTCTCTATGCCTCTGATGCAGTTGAGAAGTTCAGTGAGAGGTAACGATTCTGCTTCTGCATTAAAAAAGCTGGTTAACATTGAATGTTCTCTGTCCAACAAAAGCTTTCAAATTGTTTGCATCAAGACAAAGAAATGGAAAAGTAATATGAAGTTCGTTTGAAGGTGAAATTTAGAGTAATCTACACATAATGTTCTCACAAAATTATTAGAAAAAATATTCATGGGAAGTCTAAATCCAAGTAGAATGACTACTTTCCTCTCAACTCGACTTATTAGTCTTGTGTCTTCTCTTGGTCACCAATGCTTATATGGAATACATTGCATCAGCAATTACACATGAAAAAGTGGTAAAGTGCTAAATTGTTCTGAATGTAGTCATGCTGGATTCACTTCATAGTCTTTACTGATGAGCTTTTTCACATGTGTGCTGGATTAACATGTATAAGTAAAATTGGTTTGATTCCGTAATATAGACTAAATGCAAACTGATATAAAGCTACTCACTAATTGTTGCTGCTGACCAAAAAGTTATGTGAAAAAGCTACTTAATCTGTTATAGCGAATTCGTTTATATTTGCATGTAATGATTAAGCCTTTAATGTTAAAGCACAAATGGAAAAGAATTATTACCTGATTAGTGTTTTTCATAAAATGGACCTGTCGTGCATCCTGGTTGTAATTGCAACAATAGGTACTCTGTAAACTCAATTGCTTAAGCATTCAAGGAAATAAAATTTAAAGTCTGGGCTTTTCCAATATGCTTTAACTATCATGGATTTTGCAGGTATTGCAATGGTGTGTTTTCCTTGGACTAGGCAACAGTTTAACTCCACTTCTTGAGGGGAAAGCAGAAACATTACTGGTATGCTCAGCTATTTACATATTCCGCTTGTTATAGGGACTGGAAGACTCCATGTTCTGTAGACATTGTACGCTGTATCAAGGAAATAGAAAGTATGCCTAGAGAAACCTTGTGCTTATGTACAAGTGTATGTACATAGAAAATTTAGTGCTATTACTTACCGCCAGACTGAGCACTTTGTATCAAATTGTTATGATTTGTCTTCCCTTGACATTTCAATTTTCTAGGGATCTTCCAACAGATGGGATCTGTAACATGGGGCCTTTCTTTAGTAAGGGATGAACATTTGGACGTACAACCAATAAAATTCTCCTTTTTTTTAGGTTCCCTGATTTCGTGTTTCTTTATGGCTGTTTGCCTGTAAGAATTTGCTTCCTGTTTTGTGGCAGAAATAAACACTTTGGTTCCCATACTGTTACTTGTGAGCTGGGGATTATGGCTTATTTTCCTCAGAAGATGGTAAGGATTCTATATTCAGTGTAAGGTATTGCAAGAAGCTCCTTCAATGTTAATTTCCTCTGAGTAGTAGTATGTATAATGTGGTTGATGTTTATGAGGGTTGTGTAATTTTTTAAAAAGTAGGGGTAATTTGTGTAATGTTGTTGAAATATTTAGGAGGTGTATGTGTAATTTTTCAAAAGATACGAATGATTTGTACAAGTAGACATCGGTCATGGGGTATAGATGTAAATATCGTTATTTAATATATAGGACGATGTACAGTGTACACGTTCCTTTTCAATTTCGTTTGGTTATTAGTGGAAATTTTCTGTTGTACCACTTGTACATGGAACTGGCCTTTCAACTCCAGCAACATTAAAGGTGATGATGAGGTTGAAGCAGGCAGAAATGAGTATTGAAGAAGTGACGGAAAGAAACATCTAGGTTGGATATAGCAAAAGTACATTGCTGAGGCCGGACAAGGAGTACTGCCGTGCAGATATTTCTTGAAAATGGTACTCAAAACAATCTCTTGTTTGGATGTGTTTTCCAAACTTCACTTTCAGGTCATCACTATCTCGACAACTCCAATATTTGAAAATAGGGTAAATTACAATAAATTTTCTTGAAATTTGACATTATTACAAGTAACTTTTTTTATTCAATTTTGATGCTTGGAACCAATTTTTTTCAGACATTGACAATGGCACATCAATGATGCTAAAACTACTCCAAAAAGAAAGAATCAAATTTCAGTTAGTTGAGTCGTTTTAAAAAGAATCAATACTAACGTAAAAAAATAAAATCATTTCTTACTCACAGATCGTGGTTTGCAACACAACACTAAATTTTTTAAAATATTAATCATTTATTTTTTTTAAATTGTCCAAATCATTTCTTAACCATGAATATTATTATATTCATCATTCACTTTAATATGCTTTTAATCATATATTGATTATTGCTTTTAAAATTTATGATGTATTTATTTGATTATATTCGTGCAAGGCCCAGATAATGGTTACATTAAATTGTTGGTATATGCCCATTAGGCCTGCCTTTTCTAAGTTGAGTATATTGGGCCTCCATATATAAGCTTGAGGGTGGCAATGATTTCATTACCCGATAATTTTTTCTTGTTGAATAGAAGTAATCAATTACATTAACAATTTTGTAGCAGAGCCCGAGAGATAATAGTTACAAACTAATTATTATGTAAATTAGTTTTTGTGGCATGTCTGGTATATAATAAATAATTTTTAAATTTTAAAATATATTATAAATAAAAATAAAATATATGAGCTAACAAATCACTTTCAAATTAAAAAAAAAATTAATTTAAGGTATTATCGACAAAATAAAAAATTAGTGTAGTGGTGTTAAAAAATATAGACTCACTTTTGTTAAAAAATAATTACAATTAATTTTTGAAATAAATTAGGGATATAATTGTATATTTAAAAATTGAGGCGGCTTTTCTTTTTTATATTGATACAAATTACAAATATTAATATTTATGAGATTGGGCCTCAACCTTTCCAAGGATCGAACACTTCTTCGTACGGTGTTAAATGCTTTTAATAAACGGCTTGTTTGCCAATTTATTTTTAAGATTTGGTTAATTTATATTTTTCACCCACGAAATTACATTCAATAGCATTTTGTACCCACACAATGAAAATTTTGGCATTTTGCACCTCAGAAGTGTCATTAGCAAACTAAACATGTAAGGATTTTAAATTCGAATATCATCGTAAGTGTTTAATCTATTTATACAATAAGTAGTATGGTAATTGTAAGTTGGTCATTAATAATTGTTGTTTGCTGTTACGTAATATTACATGATTTAAACATAAAAAAAAAAAAAAAGAAATTGTACCCTTCAAGCTATTTTTTTGTTAAAAAACCAAAAGAAACTAATTTTCACTTCCCTCTGATGCTCAAATCAATATAGTTGAGAAGTTAAATGGACATTTGAAAGTCAAGAAAAGTTTTGTATGTGATTACAAAAGGTTCAATATTTATATTAATAAGCCATTTGAATCAATCACATTGAAATGGATTAAATCCAATACTACTTTGTGATATGTGAAATGAGTAAGATAAAATCTTATAAAAAAGAATTAATAAATTATTTCCCGTGTTTTGAAAAATATAGCAAAACACAGGGAGTAATTTTGTTTTTGTTTTGTTTTTTTCCACATGAAATTTTTTACTCTTTATCATATAACAGGGGATAAAATTACATATTTTTCCATTAAAATGATATGTAAGAACGATGTTCATCAATTTATTTGCACACAAGCAGTTAGATGGGCAAAGACATGTCAATGGACGGGTATCACTCTACCTGGACTCGGACCAGATCCAATATAAATATCCATGGCAATGTTTTCATACACTACTCATATCTTATTTTATAAAATATTCATAGGGACTTACTCAAATTATACCCAAAAGAAAATTAGATACAATTTGGGTCTTATCCATTTCAGACCTTTTTCTTCTTTTTTTTTCTTTTACAATATGTTTAGAATAAAAGTTCTTAAATTTTAAGTTTACATTCAAGACAAACAATATATATTACTAAATTAACTTATTAGTGGATCTTCATGATACGTCGGTCGATAAAACAAAACTAATTACTTAAATTTCGATAAGTGCAAAGTGATCATCATTAAAATTTAAAGAAAGATTTTGTCTAAATGATGGATTAATATTAATAAAATTTTAAATCAGAATCTTAAATTCATTCAAATAATGAATTGATAATATTAAGAGATAATTTCACTTTTCTCCCTGACATTTGGTGTCATTACACGTAGAATCTTTGTAATTTGAAAATTTACTTCCAACACCCTTTAGGTTTTATTCGTCTACTAAGTAAGTCCCTCTGTTAGCTAAACTTCACTGAATTTACTGATATTAATAGAAAAATTGGATAATATATATATATATATATATATATCCCTGAATATTGACTTATTACTGATGTATTGCAGGTCAAATAAATCTTTTAATGACTAAATTACCCTCATACATTTTCACACTTTAATGCATGTGAGGAGGTATATCTTGAATAGAGTGGATCGGCCTGGGAAGCGTGGCGGAAGCTCAAAAAATCAAAAAAATACGATGCAATATACAAGTAAATCTCGATCAAGGGGTGTACCCTTGATCTTTTCTCGGGCGTTCGGTGTACAAATAAAACAAAGGCCATAGGAAAATATAAGAAACCAAGAAGCATAAACATAAATGAAATTACCCTTGAGATTCTGCTTTCAGATCAGTTCATGGTGAGATCCCGATTTGGAGATCTTCCCAAGAATGACACCACCACTAATGAATTTGGAGATTTCGTGCTAGTAAAATCTCCATAGAAGTGCAAAGGATCAACAACGTTATTGATTAATGTTTAATCCTTTGTCTCTCTTTCAATCTCTAAGATCTTGAGAGAGTTCAGAGAGGAAAAAGAAGAGAGAAATTCGTGTGGAAATGTGTGTAGCAGCTTCTAGTTGGCTAGGGTAGATTTTTAGGGTCTTATATGTGACCTAGTCACAAGATATCAAGGAGTCTTAAAGATTCCTACAATCAACTCTAGCCAATTCAGCCAACACACACATCTAAGGAGGGGGTTGACTCATGCTTAAGCTAGCCAAGGTCTAACCATTAACTTAGGCTTGTATTTTAATATATCGAGCTTGATTAATTAAAATTAGATCAAGTCTAGGTCTAATGGACTTTAATTAGATCTAGTTTAATTTATAAGCCTAATATTAAAATATCATTTAATCCAATTAAAGGACCCAAGCCCTTTATTATCTATCTTTCAATTTATAAATTGGGCCAAACCCAATAAAATAAATCCAATTACTTTTAATGGTTAACTTAAAATTCTAATTAATTCAATTAATTAAATTTCAAGCTATCTATCCAATGGATTGATCTAAATAAATGATTCAATCATTTATTCTCTTTAAAGATTAATTTAATTTAATTAAATTAATCGGACTCTTTTGGAATTAATTCCATCTCGTTATAGTGGTCGAGTGTGACTCTTTAGATTCACCCTCAACTAGACTTGAGCATGTGTGACCAACATAATTAATTAAATCTAATTTAAATAATTATTTTTAATTATTCCATAAGCGAAAATAGCCCATTACCATGTTTGGCCGTCTAGCAACAATCCACGACACTAGGAACTAGGTGAATTGTGGCATGAACATTCAGGCTCCAAGTTCGTACGAGTACGGTCTTACTATCAACTGTCTCCCGGCTTTAATCTAGAGTATAGAATTGGGCGTCGGTTCCCATCCGTGATTAGACAATTATGCCTAATACTCGAGATACGTTTAGTCTATCCGATCGAAAAAACATATCCCTGATAGATCAAACACTTTAGGCAAAAACTTATAGAGTCTAAACCATCTCAGAGCGCATAGGAGAACTCACTATATTGACAGGGGATAGATTCTCTCTTGAAATCCACTGTCCTCGCCACATACTCCGACTGCAGTGAATAAGGCTTATGATGGCCATGCCTTACGACACTGCCACTGCTTGCCATATCCAAGATAAGTCTTTGTATGCACGTAACTGCCATGATTCCTCAAATTCGAGAACTAATATCACACTATCGAAATCATGAATCCCTGTCGTACCGACCAAGCCTTAAGAGACTTCCATATGAAGATTCAGTCAGTTAACTTCCTTGCCCGCTAACGGACTAAAACTGTAAAGATGACCTACGTCTCCTGCCGATGAAATACGGCTGCAGTACTTAGTGGAAGTATCTGTAAGACCCTCGATACTCTGTCTCGAGGTCCTCGACTTGGAACATTCAAACAGACTCTCAGGAGTTGGTTTCCTAGCTTTCAAACCTATGTGCAGTCCAACTCCATACGTTTAACCTTTTAGTCTATGGGCATTTCATTGTGACCCCGTTCAATATCACAGAAAGTACAACGAAATACACAAGTTTGATGAATTCTTACCGTATTCATCAATTCAATATTATTAGATAAATAATGGTGAATGGCAAACAATCAATCCAATTGGCTTTTAGTCACATATTCCAACATATCCTCACCATTATAAGAGTAGTTTAGTCGAAAAAAATTCGTTTGACTTGTAATAAGTCAATCGAAGGTAAATATCAATTTTTATTAAGATTTTTTTTGTCAATATTAGCAAATTTAGTGAATTTTTACTAACGGGGATCTATTTGTTAGATAAAAGTAAAATTCAGGGGTACAAATATAATTTATCAAACCACAGGGAGTCTACGTATAATTACACCAAGCCTAAAAGAAATGGAGTGTAATTATCCTTAATATTAATTGATTATGAAATCGGGACAAGTTTAAATAAGAATGAAAACGTAAGAGTTGGTAAAATAAATAAAATTAAGTATAATATATCTAATTTTTATTTAGAACTCTTAAGTATCATATGAATTTGCATTTGCAATCAATTTTGATTTAACAAATTTTTAGTAATTTGAGTTCAAACAAATTTTATTTATTCCATATATCACTCAAATTTAACTAATTAATTTTTTCCGTATTTTTTTAATTTCCTAAATGTCAAGTTAATTTCGCTCAATTTGATCACAAAATTAATTTTGAATAATTACAGAATCAATATGAAAGCTCTAGCATATTTGGTCAAAATTTTAATTATGTAATTAATATAAATAAAATATGTAATGAAATGATTATATACTATTTAATTTTTTACATATTAAATAAAATTAGTCGATTGATTTGAGTGTTAGACTATACCAATACCAATAGGTATTTTATGGTATTAAACCATTACCATACCCATAGGTATTTTAAGGTATTAGACCCTACCCAAACTCACTGATTTAGTTTCATGGGTTTAGGTAGGAGGGTCTTTTTTTTTTTTTCGGTAAATATAATTTTCATAAATAGAAAAAGATATAGTAGAACAATCATGAATCAAGTAGTGTTTCCTTCGACAGGCCAAGGGATACGCCACAATCTATAAAGTGCATGTGTACTAATAGAGCTAGCTAAGGTAATGCCAAGTATACGCTGTCTAACATCCTCCATAATTAAGCTAGCTACAATATTCGGGTTCCGCTCAGTATGCTCGAATCGCCTAAGATTTCTCTCTTCATATATGGTAGATACACACACCCAGTAATGCGCAATAGGCCACATTGACGACTGTATCGATATCGGAAGAATAGGTGTATGTGTGTCTCTCCACCTCATCCTCATCACATAATACACATCTACCTAAGTGAGATAACCATGGTTTGTCCGACGTAGGTAGTAACCCCAATATAGCAAGCCATAAGATAAACATGTGGTGAGGTATCTTTAAAGCGCCCGAAAGTAGTAAAGCCCAACCTACTTTCGGGCCTGGTGGATCAAATAATCGGTATAGAGCTTGGATCGTAGGCATCCACCGGCAAATTTCCAAATAATTCGATCATTATCCCCATAAATAATAGGTAGGGTCTTTTACCCAATGGATAAGGTATATGTATGAATATAAAAATTATTTTTTGGAATGAGTATGATAATATCCTACCTATTAACAAGTCTTTATAGGCATATTGGAATAGATCGAATTTGAAGGAAAAAATTACTTAAATATAGTCCTATATAAGTATTTTTCAAAGGTTAAATGCACTCTGCGCCCCTAAACTATGCGTCTCATATATACCCCTAAAATATGAAATATATAACATAAACACCCCTAACAACAAAGTTTGACATTGTTAGGACAAAAATGTTCTTCTCACGTATCACCTACACTTTTTAGTTTACTCCCTAAAATATATTTTATTAAAAAATCTCCCCGAAACTACTTATAGTGATTTAAAATCTTACCATATTTTATTTTAAAAATAAAATTTAAAGTTTATAACATTTTATAAATTATGTAAGAAAAAGTATGTTATGTAAATTATAATTTTTTATTCAATTACATGTGCACGTAATACAAATGCACCATGTCATTATTCAAAATATTAAATTATATTATATATTGATTAATCAGACTTGCATATTTTACAATGTCTACATATATATTCGGTGTAATATTTTAAAATTGTATTAGTAACTTATTTTTAAAAAATGTTCAAAATATATAACAAGACAAACAAAACTTATATAAATATTTTACCAATTATGTAAAAAATATAAAAATTAAAAATTTATAGAGTTTATACAGGTTCTATACCTTGTATAAAAGATATTAATTTTAGATAGTGTTTATTTTAAAAATATTAATAATAATTTAGATTATATTTAAGAGAATGATTATAACAAACATATTTTAGAGAGTCATTTTCATAATAGAAAAAATTCATCCATATCATGAAGAATTATTTTGTTACGTTTTATAATTTAAAAATATAAATTCACTTTATCCATAATTTAAGATTGCCAGATGTATTTAACCCCTCTGGGCATATAAGTGCAATGAGAATGCATTTAGATGCTTCTCATGAACACGCTTCAAAGAGATATGCAGCTATCAATGAGATTTTACTTTATAAGGTTGAAATCTCATCAATAAATATGAATTTATAGCTTTAAAGGTCCCATAAAATATATGAGTATATGTCTCACTTACTAAAATTTATTATTTTATTATTGTTTTTCATTATTGAGTATTATTTGATATATTGATTGAGTTTTTAAAAAATTAATATAATAATATAATTGTTATTTTTATAAAAATTTTGTGTAATTACACGTAAACCTCATATGATTTACAAAATTACATTTAGTTTCTCCAATATTTGTTTTTGTGTAACAAATAGACCAATTAGTTAGTCAAAATTCATTGAATTTGCTGATATTAGCACAAAAAAGCTGAATACTAATCCATATTTAACTCCGATAGACTTATTGTACGCTAATAACTTTTTTTCTGACTAAGCTACCTTTATAAAAGTGAAGATATACCTCCTTACCTGCATTGGCGTGTGAATGTAAAGATGCGTGGGATTAGTTTATTTTAGAAAAAAGATTTATTTAACATGCATAAGTCAATAATAAGTTAATGAGGAGTAAATATGAATTTTAGCTCAATAACTTTGCTAATATATATGAATTTGGTGAATTTTAACTAATGGAGAAATTTATTTGTCAGACCAAAAAAAATATAAGAGCTACTAAATATAATTTTTTCAAATTACAGAAAACCTAAGTATAATTACACCTATCTATGAGATAACAATGTAATTATCCAAATATATATAGAATGAATAACAATTTATCCCCATGTGATATTGAAAATTAACACATTATTCCCCTATGAAAAATATATCACAATTTACCCCCCTTTACTTTTTAAAAGCTATCTTTCAAAAGTTGCATAGGGGTAAAATTGTCCGAAAATCTGTCAGAGGACTAAAAGTAAGCAATTTCGTAAGTTACTGGACCTAAAAAAAATGAACATAGTTATTGGACTAAAATTAAAATTAGACATACTTAAGGAACTAAAATAATACTTTTCCCAAGTTTTATGCCTTGGACTTAATTTTGTTAGACTTGAACACCATGAGCTTAGATGTTGATCCATTCACTAACAAGCAGTACATGAACATGCTTTGACCCAAATTAATTAATTCAAGATAAAAAAATAAATTTATATTATTTTATATCAATCCATCAAAATATATAAGATTTAGATTTGGTGTGGATAGTTATATGAATTTATCATGTTGGAGATATGAAGAACCCACATTTGTTATGAACTTTTATTTGTAATCTAATTATTAATTAATTTATTTTGAATTTTAATTAATACTTTAGTCTAAAAATTTTAATTTCATACAATTACATCAATAATAATATCTTATCTCTTCCTATAATTCATTGACATTAAACATATATAATTATATACTCAAGTCAATCTTTTTTTTTTCAAATTTGTTCTGAAATAAGTTCAACACGACATCACTTCGAAAAATTCTTAACAAAATTAATTATCCAAACCCTATTTCATTTTTCATAATTTTTTCATCCCATTGGTAAAAATAATAATAATAATAATAAGACATGCTGGAGTGTTAAATTTTCACACAATATCATAAGTTCGAATAAATATTTTGAATAGGATTTAGGAAAGTAGTGAAAAAAAAAAAGAAAAAGATAATTTAGTCAATAAAAAATTATTTTTGAATACAACTCAGCCACTTTACAAATAAAAAAAGGGGGGACAATTATCATTTCAAGAAAACAAATGATAAATTGCATCGAATGCCTCTGAATTTTGGCATAATTACATATACTCCTTCATTATTTAAAAAATTATTAATACTTTCTAATTTTAAAGTTTTGTTAAATTTGATCGGTCCAAAAAATTTGGTCGCGAGCCCACTCAGCGATTTGGATCAATTTCTTGAACAGATTTGTAACCCTGAAAACACAAAAGCAATTAGGCTAGTCGAGTTGGTCTCCGACGAAAACACTCCGACGCCCAAGTTAGGATCTAGATATCGGGATAGAGTAGGTAAATAGAATGAATTGCTTAGTATATGTGAACATTACCTTATAATGAATACAACCCATCATATTTATAGATTTTCCCACAGTGTATTTGGTAAATGCCAATATGCTGTAATTATGCTTAAGTTATGCTCCCGGATCGCAACTAATTAATGTTCCTTAATTACTGCTGATGTTATTTTTGCCATAGGAGTACTTAGTGAGATTCTTACATTTTAAAAGGTTTCCCAAATTGGCAGCCCAATTTATCCTTAACGAGGGGTAAATTGTCTTTAGATAAATCACACTCATCAGAATTATTTATGGATTAAGTGAACTTTTGGGTATAATCTTTCCATCCACATCATCATTTTTTTTTAAATTTTAAAGAAAATAAAAAGAAAATGCAGCAAAATCAAAGATGGCAAGTTCAAGCCTTCATTTAAGTGCTATATTATTTTATCATATATTAAAGGTATTGATAATTTTCTCAAAAAATAAGAAAGTATCTTTAATTATGTCAAATTTTAGTAAATGTTATAATTTATGAAAAAAAAATATTTTTCCACCAAAATTCAAATACCAAACACAATTTTCCTTTTATAAAGTGTACAGAGAAACGAGTTGGGTGCTACCATTTATGGGCGTCGTTATATGATTAGCTCAACCCTAACTTGTCTACTTATCTAAAGGATTTGGCCTAAATTTACGTGGTCCACATTTAGATCTTGCACTATGAGTAACTTTTAAATCATCTCGAATTTATTTATTTTTCCTAGCACATTTAATAAAATTGAAATTTCAACGTTTGAATCACATAAATATATGGATATTAATCTACTTTAATAATAATTTATTAATTTATTATAGTTATTATTATTAATTAATTATCAATAATTGATGTATATTAAATATTAATAATAATTAAATTTTATAATATAACTACCATTGATTTACTTTAAAAAGAATAGAATTTGCTTAAGTTAAAATATTTTAAAGTGAGCGAATGGAGCTGCCTAATCAATTATTTGGTAGGTTAGAAAATATCACCCAAGTATCCAAATTCTGTATGTGATCATGTGGGGCCCGCTAGATACTTAATAGATCTTAGTTACTATTTTTAGGTCTTGATTTAGTATAATTATTATTACTAAATTCTTTTCTTTTTTTTTTTTTTAAGAGCATATGAGTTGGGGATCGTAGCATAACTATAGAGGTTGGAGGTATGGGTGAAGTCTACTACATAGCCATCATTGCGATGGTTCAAGTTGTTCCTTTTATGAATAATCTTTTGATCAAAGTTTCAGGATTCGAACACTTGTTTGCAGGTTTCTCATTATTACATCTGTACAAGGTTTGTAGTCGTGTATTTGTGTTTGTGCTTTTCTTAGTATTTGTGTTTAATTTCTTGATCATGACTTCCATCTTTAAATTCAACATGGTATCAGAGCGATCATTCTGATGGTCTCTGAATACAGAAAGATCCCTTGATTTTTCGTCACTCGAAAATTCTGCAATGGCGAGTTCAACTAGCACATTTCCAAAGGTTGTTGGTACTGGTGTGAATTCTGGAAATGAGAGCACAAACTCAAGGATTCAAACGTTGGATCACCAAGTTATGGTGATGATTTCAGCTCCATTAAACGACAATAATTGGATGTCGTGGAGTATATCGGTACGAATAGCGCTTGAAGGACTGAGATAAGCTCGGCTATATAGATGGGACTTGCACGAAACCTGCAGACGGAGCTGCAGAGTTATGACAATGGAGGATTACAGACTCGATGGTCAGAACTTGGATACTCGATACTATATCCAAGGACATCGTCAATGCATACTTATATGCTATATCTACACGATCATTGTCGCTAGACTTGGAAGCTCGATATGGTGAATGCGGCGGACCGCCTATTACACTAATTTGAAGCAGTTGTGGGATGAATTGGCGTGTTGTTGCCACCAGCTATGTGCACTTGTGGGTAATGTACATGCGGCAGCTACAAGACAAAAATTGAACAAATAGAGACAAGTCAATTAATCCAATTTCTTGCAGGACTCAATGATTCGTATGATAACATTTGCAATCAGATTCTGGTCCTAGACCGATTGCCTAATGTGAATAAGCTATACTCAATGATACTACGGGTCGAGAGACAGAGGCAGGTTAATATGGAGTTTGCTGATAATGGAGAGAACTTTACTCATTTTAGCAAGGGACAAGAACAGAGAATTCACTCGGGCTTTAGAACCACCATGAGGAAGAAGCAAACAATG